>NW_027441323.1:0-67500 GCF_949628215.1 Phalacrocorax aristotelis | reverse complement strand
GATGGAGAGCAAAAGGAATCGCAATGCTTACAGAAAGAAGAGCGAACCAATTCTAAAATAGGGACATGGGGAAGCCAGAAAGGACAAACGCTACAGGCTACAGGGCAGAGAGGGAGGAATTAACGACTAGACACAGAGAGCTGGGCAGAAAGAGATGGAGAAAGGCTAAAGATCACACGGCCAACAGGGAAGAGAGGGAGGGAGTTTAAAAACGGGGCAAGAAGCCAGAGAGAGTGAGAGAGAGGCAACAATAAAATGGGGACGGGCCACGGGGCAGCGAGGAGGGAACCGATGAATAAGAAAAGGAGGCCAAAGAGAACACAATGTAGTATGAAAAAAGGAACAGCGGCCTACGGGGAAGGAGGAATTAAAGATCAGGCACTGGGAGGCAGACAGAGACAAACGAAGAAACAAGTGAAAAAACCAACAGCAATGGGCTACCAAGACAGAGAGGGACGAGGTGAGGAAATTAAACATAGCAGCAAGGAGCTGGACAGAGAGATGAGGACAAACAAACAGCACGGGTCTATGTGGAAGAGAACGTGGAATTAGAACACAGAGAGGGAGCCTGTCAGAGGTGGAGATAAAAGCAGCAGAGAGGGGAAGAGAGGCAGCAGAAAGAGGGAAGAGCAGGACAGAGACCAAGAAAGAACGATGAGGAGCAGGCTGGAAACGCAAAAAGAACCTGGGGCAGGCAGCGCGACAGCGAGGGAGGAAAGAAGATTAGGGGCAGAAAGCTGAGCGAGCGAGATGGAGAAAGACAAGGAAAGCGACAAGAACAGGGGAGAGAGGAGAGAATGAAGCCACGGGGACAGGGATCCGAGACAGCCAACGACAGAGGGAAGGGGCCGGGGTAGGGAACACCTCAAAACAAACCATGGGGCTACGTGGTACAGAGCATGAGAAGGGAGAAAATTAGCTATCAGGGACAGGGAGCCAGAGGAAGAAGAAAATACACCAAAAGGGAGATGGAGAGCAAAAGGAATCGCAATGCGTACAGAAAGAAGAGCGAACCAATTCTAAAATAGGGACATGGGGAAGCCAGAAAGGACAAACGCTACAGGCTACAGGGCAGAGAGGAATTAACGACTAGACACAGAGAGCTGGGCAGAAAGAGATGGAGAAAGGCTAAAGATCACACGGCCAACAGGGAAGAGAGGGAGGAAGTTTAAAAACAGGGGCAAGAAGCCAGAGAGAGGGAGAGAGGCAACAATAAAATGGAGACGGGCCACGGGGCAGCGAGGAGGGAACCGATGAATAAGAAAAGGAGGCCAAAGAGAACACAATGTAGTATGAAAAAAGGAACAGCGGCCTACGGGGAAGGAGGAATTAAAGATCAGGCACTGGGAGGCAGACAGAGACAAACGAAGAAACAAGTGAAAAAACCAACAGCAATGGGCTACCAAGACAGAGCGGGAGGAAATTGAGCAATAAAACATAGCAGCAAGGAGCTGGACAGAGAGATGAGGACAAACAAACAGCACGGGTCTATGTGGAAGAGACCGTGGAATTAGAACACAGAGAGGGAGCCTGTCAGAGGTGGAGATAAAAGCAGCAGAGAGGGGAAGAGAGGCAGCAGAAAGAGGGAAGAGCAGGACAGAGACCAAGAAAGAACGATGAGGAGCAGGCTGGAAACGCAAAAAGAACCTGGGGCAGGCAGCGCGACAGCGAGGGAGGAAAGGAGATTAGGGGCAGAAAGCTGAACCGAGCAAGACGGAGAAAGACAAGAAAACCGACAAGAACAGGGGAGAGAAGAGAGAATGAAGTCACGGGGACGACAGGGTTTCGAGAGAGCCAACGACAGAGGGAAGGGGCCGGGGTAGGGAACACCTCAAAACAAACCATGGGGCTACGTGGTACAGAGCATGAGAAGGGAGAAAATTAGCTATCAGGGACAGGGAGCCAGAGGAAAAAGAAAATACACCAAAAGGGAGATGGAGAGCAAAAGGAATCGCAATGCGTACAGAAAGAAGAGCGAACCAATTCTAAAATAGGGACATGGGGAAGCCAGAAAGGACAAACGCTACAGGCTACAGGGCAGAGAGGGAGGAATTAACGACTAGACACAGAGAGCTGGGCAGAAAGAGATGGAGAAAGGCTAAAGATCACACGGCCAACAGGGAAGAGAGGGAGGGAGTTTAAAAACGGGGCAAGAAGCCAGAGAGAGTGAGAGAGAGGCAACAATAAAATGGGGACGGGCCACGGGGCAGCGAGGAGGGAACCGATGAATAAGAAAAGGAGGCCAAAGAGAACACAATGTAGTATGAAAAAAGGAACAGCGGCCTACGGGGAAGGAGGAATTAAAGATCAGGCACTGGGAGGCAGACAGAGACAAACGAAGAAACAAGTGAAAAAACCAACAGCAATGGGCTACCAAGACAGAGAGGGACGAGGTGAGGAAATTAAACATAGCAGCAAGGAGCTGGACAGAGAGATGAGGACAAACAAACAGCACGGGTCTATGTGGAAGAGACCGTGGAATTAGAACACAGAGAGGGAGCCTGTCAGAGGTGGAGATAAAAGCAGCAGAGAGGGGAAGAGAGGCAGCAGAAAGAGGGAAGAGCAGGACAGAGACCAAGAAAGAACGATGAGGAGCAGGCTGGAAACGCAAAAAGAACCTGGGGCAGGCAGCGCGACAGCGAGGGAGGAAAGGAGATTAGGGGCAGAAAGCTGAACCGAGCAAGACGGAGAAAGACAAGAAAACCGACAAGAACAGGGGAGAGAGGAGAGAATGAAGTCACGGGGACGACAGGGTTTCGAGAGAGCCAACGACAGAGGGAAGGGGCCGGGGTAGGGAACACCTCAAAACAAACCATGGGGCTACGTGGTACAGAGCATGAGAAGGGAGAAAATTAGCTATCAGGGACAGGGAGCCAGAGGAAAAAGAAAATACACCAAAAGGGAGATGGAGAGCAAAAGGAATCGCAATGCGTACAGAAAGAAGAGCGAACCAATTCTAAAATAGGGACATGGGGAAGCCAGAAAGGACAAACGCTACAGGCTACAGGGCAGAGAGGGAGGAATTAACGACTAGACACAGAGAGCTGGGCAGAAAGAGATGGAGAAAGGCTAAAGATCACACGGCCAACAGGGAAGAGAGGGAGGGAGTTTAAAAACGGGGCAAGAAGCCAGAGAGAGTGAGAGAGAGGCAACAATAAAATGGGGACGGGCCACGGGGCAGCGAGGAGGGAACCGATGAATAAGAAAAGGAGGCCAAAGAGAACACAATGTAGTATGAAAAAAGGAACAGCGGCCTACGGGGAAGGAGGAATTAAAGATCAGGCACTGGGAGGCAGACAGAGACAAACGAAGAAACAAGTGAAAAAACCAACAGCAATGGGCTACCAAGACAGAGAGGGACGAGGTGAGGAAATTAAACATAGCAGCAAGGAGCTGGACAGAGAGATGAGGACAAACAAACAGCACGGGTCTATGTGGAAGAGACCGTGGAATTAGAACACAGAGAGGGAGCCTGTCAGAGGTGGAGATAAAAGCAGCAGAGAGGGGAAGAGAGGCAGCAGAAAGAGGGAAGAGCAGGACAGAGACCAAGAAAGAACGATGAGGAGCAGGCTGGAAACGCAAAAAGAACCTGGGGCAGGCAGCGCGACAGCGAGGGAGGAAAGAAGATTAGGGGCAGAAAGCTGAACCGAGCAAGACGGAGAAAGACAAGAAAACCGACAAGAACAGGGGAGAGAGGAGAGAATGAAGTCACGGGGACGACAGGGTTTCGAGAGAGCCAACGACAGAGGGAAGGGGCCGGGGTAGGGAACACCTCAAAACAAACCATGGGGCTACGTGGTACAGAGCATGAGAAGGGAGAAAATTAGCTATCAGGGACAGGGAGCCAGAGGAAAAAGAAAATACACCAAAAGGGAGATGGAGAGCAAAAGGAATCGCAATGCGTACAGAAAGAAGAGCGAACCAATTCTAAAATAGGGACATGGGGAAGCCAGAAAGGACAAACGCTACAGGCTACAGGGCAGAGAGGGAGGAATTAACGACTAGACACAGAGAGCTGGGCAGAAAGAGATGGAGAAAGGCTAAAGATCACACGGCCAACAGGGAAGAGAGGGAGGGAGTTTAAAAACGGGGCAAGAAGCCAGAGAGAGTGAGAGAGAGGCAACAATAAAATGGGGACGGGCCACGGGGCAGCGAGGAGGGAACCGATGAATAAGAAAAGGAGGCCAAAGAGAACACAATGTAGTATGAAAAAAGGAACAGCGGCCTACGGGGAAGGAGGAATTAAAGATCAGGCACTGGGAGGCAGACAGAGACAAACGAAGAAACAAGTGAAAAAACCAACAGCAATGGGCTACCAAGACAGAGAGGGACGAGGTGAGGAAATTAAACATAGCAGCAAGGAGCTGGACAGAGAGATGAGGACAAACAAACAGCACGGGTCTATGTGGAAGAGAACGTGGAATTAGAACACAGAGAGGGAGCCTGTCAGAGGTGGAGATAAAAGCAGCAGAGAGGGGAAGAGAGGCAGCAGAAAGAGGGAAGAGCAGGACAGAGACCAAGAAAGAACGATGAGGAGCAGGCTGGAAACGCAAAAAGAAACTGGGGCAGGCAGCACGACAGCGAGGGAGGAAAGAAGATTAGGGGCAGAAAGCTGAACCGTGCAAGACGGAGAAAGACAAGAAAACCGACAAAAACAGGGGAGAGAGGAGAGAATGAAGTCACGGGGACGACAGGGTTTCGAGACAGCCAACGACAGAGGGAAGGGGCCGGGGTAGGGAACACCTCAAAACAAACCATGGGGCTACGTGGTACAGAGCATGAGAAGGGAGAAAATTAGCTATCAGGGACAGGGAGCCAGAGGAAAAAGAAAATACACCAAAAGGGAGATGGAGAGCAAAAGGAATCGCAATGCGTACAGAAAGAAGAGCGAAACAATTCTAAAATAGGGACATGGGGAAGCCAGAAAGGACAAACGCTACAGGCTACAGGGCAGAGAGGCATTAACGACTACACACAGAGAGCTGGGCAGAAAGAGATGGAGAAAGGCTAAAGATCACACGGCCAACAGGGAAGAGAGGGAGGAAGTTTAAAAACAGGGGCAAGAAGCCAGAGAGAGGGAGAGAGGCAACAATAAAATGGGGACGGGCCACGGGGCAGCGAGGAGGGAACCGATGAATAAGAAAAGGAGGCCAAAGAGAACACAATGTAGTATGGAAAAAGGAACAGCGGCCTACGGGGAAGGAGGAATTAAAGATCAGGCACTGGGAGGCAGACAGAGACAAACGAAGAAACAAGTGAAAAAACCAACAGCAATTGTCTACCAAGACAGAGCGGGAGGAAAATGAGCAATAAAACATAGCAGCAAGGAGCTGGACAGAGAGATGAGGACAAACAAACAGCACGGGTCTATGTGGAAGAGAACGTGGAATTAGAACACAGAGAGGGAGCCTGTCAGAGGTGGAGATAAAAGCAGCAGAGAGGGGAAGAGAGGCAGCAGAAAGAGGGAAGAGCAGGACAGAGACCAAGAAAGAACGATGAGGAGCAGGCTGGAAATGCACAAAGAACCTAGGGCAGGCAGCACACCAGCGTGTGAGGAAAGAAGAATAGGGGCAGAAAGCTGAGCGAGCGAGATGGAGAAAGACAAGGAAAGCGACAAGAACAGGGGAGAGAGGAGAGAATGAAGCCACGGGGACAGGGATCCGAGACAGCCAACGACAGAGGGAAGGGGCCGGGGTAGGGAACACCTCAAAACAAACCATGGGGCTACGTGGTACAGAGCATGAGAAGGGAGAAAATTAGCTATCAGGGACAGGGAGCCAGAGGAAAAAGAAAATACACCAAAAGGGAGATGGAGAGCAAAAGGAATCGCAATGCTTACAGAAAGAAGAGCGAACCAATTCTAAAATAGGGACATGGGGAAGCCAGAAAGGACAAACGCTACAGGCTACAGGGCAGAGAGGCATTAACGACTACATACAGAGAGCTGGGCAGAAAGATATGGAGAAAGGCTAAAGATCACACGGCCAACAGGGAAGAGAGGGAGGGAGTTTAAAAACAGGGGCAAGAAGCCAGAGAGAGGGAGAGAGGCAACAATAAAATGGGGACGGGCCACGGGGCAGCGAGGAGGGAACCGATGAATAAGAAAAGGAGGCCAAAGAGAACACAATGTAGTATGAAAAAAGGAACAGCGGCCTACGGGGAAGGAGGAATTAAAGATCAGGCACTGGGAGGCAGACAGAGACAAACGAAGAAACAAGTGAAAAAACCAACAGCAATTGTCTACCAAGACAGAGCGGGAGGAAATTGAGCAATAAAACATAGCAGCAAGGAGCTGGACAGAGAGATGAGGACAAACAAACAGCACGGGTCTATGTGGAAGAGAACGTGGAATTAGAACACAGAGAGGGAGCCTGTCAGAGGTGGAGATAAAAGCAGCAGAGAGGGGAAGAGAGCCAGCAGAAAGAGGGAAGAGCAGGACAGAGACCAAGAAAGAACGATGAGGAGCAGGCTGGAAATGCACAAAGAACCTAGGGCAGGCAGCACACCAGCGTGTGAGGAAAGAAGAATAGGGGCAGAAAGCTGAGCGAGCGAGATGGAGAAAGACAAGGAAAGCGACAAGAACAGGGGAGAGAGGAGAGAATGAAGCCACGGGGACAGGGATCCGAGACAGCCAACGACAGAGGGAAGGGGCCGGGGTAGGGAACACCTCAAAACAAACCATGGGGCTACGTGGTACAGAGCATGAGAAGGGAGAAAATTAGCTATCAGGGACAGGGAGCCAGAGGAAAAAGAAAATACACCAAAACGGAGATGGAGAGCAAAAGGAATCGCAATGCGTACAGAAAGAAGAGCGAAACAATTCTAAAATAGGGACATGGGGAAGCCAGAAAGGACAAACGCTACAGGCTACAGGGCAGAGAGGGAGGAATTAACGACTAGACACAGAGAGCTGGGCAGAAAGAGATGGAGAAAGGCTAAAGATCACACGGCCAACAGGGAAGAGAGGGAGGGAGTTTAAAAACAGGGGCAAGAAGCCAGAGAGCGGGAGAGAGAGGCAACAATAAAATGGGGACGGGCCACGGGGCAGCGAGGAGGGAACCGATGAATAAGAAAAGGAGGCCAAAGAGAACACAATGTAGTATGGAAAAAAGGAACAGCGGCCTACGGGGAAGGAGGAATTAAAGATCAGGCACTGGGAGGCAGACAGAGACAAACGAAGAAACAAGTGAGAAAACCAACAGCAATGGGCTACCAAGACAGAGAGGGACGAGGTGAGGAAATTAAACATAGCAGCAAGGAGCTGGACAGAGAGATGAGGACAAACAAACAGCACGGGTCTATGTGGAAGAGAACGTGGAATTAGAACACAGAGAGGGAGCCTGTCAGAGGTGGAGATAAAAGCAGCAGAGAGGGGAAGAGAGGCAGCAGAAAGAGGGAAGAGCAGGACAGAGACCAAGAAAGAACGATGAGGAGCAGGCTGGAAATGCACAAAGAACCTAGGGCAGGCAGCACACCAGCGTGTGAGGAAAGACGAATAGGGGCAGAAAGCTGAGCGAGCGAGATGGAGAAAGACAAGGAAAGCGACAAGAACAGGGGAGAGAGGAGAGAATGAAGCCACGGGGACAGGGAGCCGAGAGAGCCAACGACAGAGGGAAGGGGCCGGGGTAGGGAACACCTCAAAACAAACCATGGGGCTACGTGGTACAGAGCATGAGAAGGGAGAAAATTAGCTATCAGGGACAGGGAGCCAGAGGAAAAAGAAAATACACCAAAACGGAGATGGAGAGCAAAAGGAATCGCAATGCTTACAGAAAGAAGAGCGAAACAATTCTAAAATAGGGACATGGGGAAGCCAGAAAGGACAAACGCTACAGGCTACAGGGCAGAGAGGCATTAACGACTACACACAGAGAGCTGGGCAGAAAGATATGGAGAAAGGCTAAAGATCACACGGCTAACAGGGAAGAGAGGGAGGGAGTTTAAAAACAGGGGCAAGAAGCCAGAGAGAGGGAGAGAGGCAACAATAAAATGGGGACGGGCCACGGGGCAGCGAGGAGGGAACCGATGAATAAGAAAAGGAGGCCAAAGAGAACACAATGTAGTATGAAAAAAGGAACAGCGGCCTACGGGGAAGGAGGAATTAAAGATCAGGCACTGGGAGGCAGACAGAGACAAACGAAGAAACAAGTGAAAAAACCAACAGCAATTGTCTACCAAGACAGAGCGGGAGGAAATTGAGCAATAAAACATAGCAGCAAGGAGCTGGACAGAGAGATGAGGACAAACAAACAGCACGGGTCTATGTGGAAGAGAACGTGGAATTAGAACACAGAGAGGGAGCCTGTCAGAGGTGGAGATAAAAGCAGCAGAGAGGGGAAGAGAGGCAGCAGAAAGAGGGAAGAGCAGGACAGAGACCAAGAAAGAACGATGAGGAGCAGGCTGGAAATGCACAAAGAACCTAGGGCAGGCAGCACACCAGCGTGTGAGGAAAGACGAATAGGGGCAGAAAGCTGAGCGAGCGAGATGGAGAAAGACAAGGAAAGCGACAAGAACAGGGGAGAGAGGAGAGAATGAAGCCACGGGGACAGGGAGCCGAGAGAGCCAACGACAGAGGGAAGGGGCCGGGGTAGGGAACACCTCAAAACAAACCATGGGGCTACGTGGTACAGAGCATGAGAAGGGAGAAAATTAGCTATCAGGGACAGGGAGCCAGAGGAAAAAGAAAATACACCAAAAGGGAGATGGAGAGCAAAAGGAATCGCAATGCTTACAGAAAGAAGAGCGAAACAATTCTAAAATAGGGACATGGGGAAGCCAGAAAGGACAAACGCTACAGGCTACAGGGCAGAGAGGCATTAACGACTACACACAGAGAGCTGGGCAGAAAGAGATGGAGAAAGGCTAAAGATCACACGGCCAACAGGGAAGAGAGGGAGGGAGTTTAAAAACAGGGGCAAGAAGCCAGAGAGGGAGAGAGGCAACAATAAAATGGGGACGGGCCACGGGGCAGCGAGGAGGGAACCGATGAATAAGAAAAGGAGGCCAAAGAGAACACAATGTAGTATGAAAAAAGGAACAGCGGCCTACGGGGAAGGAGGAATTAAAGATCAGGCACTGGGAGGCAGACAGAGACAAACGAAGAAACAAGTGAGAAAACCAACAGCAATGGGCTACCAAGACAGAGAGGGACGAGGTGAGGAAATTAAACATAGCAGCAAGGAGCTGGACAGAGAGATGAGGACAAACAAACAGCACGGGTCTATGTGGAAGAGAACGTGGAATTAGAACACAGAGAGAGGGAGCCGGACAGGGAGGGGCCGAGAGAAAAATCTAGACACGCTATACTGGGCAAGTCAGGATTTAAAACCTAGGGACAGGGAGCTGGACAGAGAGATGGAGATCACAGGGAACAGCGGTGGTTGCAGGAAGAGCAGGAATTCAAGAATAGGGAAAGGGAGTTGGACAGAGAAGAACTCAGAAAAGCAAGAAATGTAGCAGGCTACAGAGCAGAGAATATGAATTAAAAAGCGTTGAAGCAGGCAGAGAGATTAAGAAAATGTCACGGGCTACGTGGCAAAGCAGGAGGAATTCAGAAACGTGGATGGGAACCAAGGAAGAGTGAGTATGTGAAGGATAACGGACATTAAAAGTGACGGACGGGGAGCTGGGAAAAGCGAGAGGCAGAGAAAAACAGAATCACAGAAAGCTAAAAAAGAAGAAAGAGAGCAACAGGAACAGGTGTAACCAAAGCGATGAAATCAATCAACCAGAGACGTTGTTACATTATGGGACCATGGAATGTACGAATCAGTGTATCTCTTGATCTGCATTTTAGGCCCTAGGTAATCATTAATATGAACAGAACAAGAGGCAATGTGCTTCTGTCAGAAAAGGATGATAAACCGCGGTTTCGTTTAGCGGACTGGGAGAACTCGCCAGGACTACCAAGAAGCTAAAAGGTTATTCCGGCAGGGGGAAGATCGCGACCACCGACTCACCGACCACCGACCCAAGTAACACCACCTACTCAGAAGAGGACAACCGAGCCTGCGGAGTAATTTACATAAGGAAGGAGCAAGTTTTTACCAGTCAGTAGACACGACAATAATGAATACCTCTGACTACGTAAAATTTTGAGCTATAAACTGTAGGGGAAAGGTGTGTGAGGTACGCACGTTAGGAGAAGCGATCCCCCGTGCATCCGGCGCCGTGAATAAAGAATGCCTGCTCTTTAATACTAAATTGGTGTTACAGAGTTGTTTCCAATTCTTCCACGATTTTCGGTAACACAGGGAGTCAGACCAAGACAGCCAGAGAAAGACAAAATACCGAGAGGCTACAGGACAGAGCAGGAGGAATACCATAAAACGGAGCCAGAGCCAGGCAGAGAGAGGCAGAGTAAGAAAAAGTAGCCACAGGCTACAGGACAGAGAGGGAGGACTGAAAAGACAAGGAGGCAGGGAGCCACTCAGCGCGAGATGAAGAAAGAAGGACGGGGGAGCGCAAAAAAATAATTTTGCAGCAGGTAAGGAAAGAGAGGGGGCCAGGGCAGAGACAAGGAGGGCCCAGGACGCACAAGAGAGGCAACGGCGCCCCAGTGGCCCAGTACTCACCGCAACTCTCGCTCTCAGCGCTGCTGGCACAATTTAGCCGTTCAGATGCTTCTTTCCCTTCCCTCATTAATGCCTCTTTTGCAGCTCCGTATTCTGAGGCCTTCTGAGGAAAAATGCTTTTACCACCGAAGAGGACAATTTGGTTTTGTGCCAGCAATAGAGCACAAGCTTTCTTGTGCATCAGCTTGCTCTACCAGAAATGGAAGAGTCCTATATGTAACTTTCGTCTTTTCCCCTTTGGTGTGGGAGAAATTCTGGGTCATGAGTCTTTCAGCAGCAATATTATCAGAAATGCTTTAGGCGCGAATAGGAAGCTTTTGCTTAGTGGGAGGCTATGCAGGCCATATACACAGGCTACGTCTGCTCGTGTATTGCTGGAGGACGGAAAGGACTGGCAATGTATACTGGCAGAGACCCCTTAGGTGTGAGAGCAAACCCGAGTTAAAAGGACTGAGTCGGTGCTACACATAGTGGGTTCAGCCAGCGACTCCTAGTCACCGAAGAAACATTTAACGGGATCCCGTTGGACACGTGTGGTAAGCGGCAAAACATGTCAAAGGGTCCTGCCAGGAATTTCCGGTAGTCACATGTTCAGTTTATGTCATCAGGGCAGGAATTTCCCGTTGTAAGAGCAACACTTAAAGTCGTTTGTATGTTGCCTTCCACTAAGCGCTGAAACACTTAATACCTTCTGACAGAGCATCTGTAGTCATCTGACAGCACTTAAGGATCCAACCCCCTATGGCCTGCCGCGGAAAAACCGGGCCGGATCCGGCCTCCGAAACGGCGTGCCGCGGAAAAACCGGGCCGGAAACGGCGTGCCGCGGAAAAACCGGGCCGATGCGGCCTCCGAAACGGCGTGCCGTGGAAAAACCAGGCCGGAAACGGCGTGCCGCGGAAAAACCGGGCCGGATCCGGCCTCCGAAACGGCGTGCCGCGGAAAAACCGGGCCGGAAACGGCGTGCCGCGGAAAAACCGGGCCGGATCCGGCCTCCGAAAAGGCGTGCCGCAGAAAAACCGGGCCAGATCCGGCCTCCGAAATGGCGTGCCGCGGAAAAACCGGGCCGGAAACGGCGTGCCGCGGAAAAGCCGGGCCGGATCCGGCCTCCGAAACGGCGTGCCGCGGAAAAACCGGGCCGGAAACGGCGTGCCGCGGAAAAACCGGGCCGGATCCGGCCTCCGAAACGGCGTGCCGCGGAAAAACCGGGCCAGATCCGGCCTCCGAAACGGCGTGCCGCGGAAAAACCGGGCCGGAAACGGCGTGCCGCGGAAAAACCGGGCCGGATCCGGCCTCCGAAACGGCGTGCCGTGGAAAAACCGGGCCGGAAACGGCCTCCGAAACGGCGTGCCGCGGAAAAACCGGGCCAGATCCGGCCTCCGAAACGGCGTGCCGCGGAAAAACCGGGCCGGAAACGGTGTGCCGCGGAAAAATTGGGCCGGATCCGGCCTCCGAACCGGCGTGCCGCAGAAAAACCGGGCCGGATCCGGCCTCCGAAACGGCGTGCCGCGGAAAAACCGGGCCGGAAACGGCGTGCCGCGGAAAAACCGGGCCGGATCCGGCCTCCGAAACGGCGTGCCGCGGAAAAACCGGGCCGATCCGGGCTCCGAAACGGCGTGCCGCAGAAAAACCGGGCCGGAAACGGCGTGCCGTGGAAAAACTGGGCCGGATCCGGCCTCCGAAACGGCGTGCCGCGGAAAAACCGGGCCGGATCCGGCCTCCGAAACGGCGTGCCGCGGAAAAACCGGGCCGGAAATGGCGTGCCGCAGAAAAACCGGGCCGGAAACGGCATGCCGCGGAAAAACCGGGTCGGATCCAGCCTCCGAAACGGCGTGCCGTGGAAAAACCGGGCCGGAAACGGCGTGCCGCAGAAAAACCGGGCCGGATCCGGCCTCCGAAACGGCGTGCCGCGGAAAAACCGGGCCGGATCCGGCCTCCGAAACGGCGTGCCGCGGAAAAACCGGGCCGGGAACGGCGTGCCGCGGAAAAACCAGGCCGGATCCGGCCTCCGAAACGGCGTGCCGCGGAAAAACCGGGCCGGAAACGGCGTGCCGCGGAAAAACCGGGCCGGAAACAGCCTCCGAAACAGCGTGCCGCAGAAAAACCGGGCCGGATCCGGCCTCCGAAACGGCGTGCCGCGGAAAAACCGGGCCGGAAACGGCGTGCCGCGGAAAAACCGGGCCGGATCCGGCCTCCGAAACGGCGTGCCGCGGAAAAACCGGGCCGGATCCGGCCTCCGAAATGGCGTGCGGCGGCAAAACCGGGCCGGATCCGGCCTCCGAAATGGCGTGCGGCGGCAAAACCGGGCCGGATCCGGCCTCCGAAACGGCGTGCCGCGGAAAAACCGGGACGGAAACGGCGTGCCGCGGAAAAACCGGGCCGGAAACGGCCTCCGAAACGGCGTGCCGCAGAAAAACCGGGCCGGATCCGGCCTCCGAAACGGCGTGCCGCGGAAAAACCGGGCCGGAAACGGCCTCCGAAAAGGCGTGCCGCAGAAAAACCGGGCCAGATCCGGCCTCCGAAATGGCGTGCCGCGGAAAAACCGGGCCGGAAACGGCGTGCCGCGGAAAAGCCGGGCCGGATCCGGCCTCCGAAACGGCGTGCCGCGGAAAAACCGGGCCGGAAACGGCGTGCCGCGGAAAAACCGGGCCGGATCCGGCCTCCGAAACGGCGTGCCGCGGAAAAACCGGGCCAGATCCGGCCTCCGAAACGGCGTGCCGCGGAAAAACCGGGCCGGAAACGGCGTGCCGCGGAAAAACCGGGCCGGATCCGGCCTCCGAAACGGCGTGCCGTGGAAAAACCGGGCCGGAAACGGCCTCCGAAACGGCGTGCCGCGGAAAAACCGGGCCAGATCCGGCCTCCGAAACGGCGTGCCGCGGAAAAACCGGGCCGGAAACGGTGTGCCGCGGAAAAATTGGGCCGGATCCGGCCTCCGAACCGGCGTGCCGCAGAAAAACCGGGCCGGATCCGGCCTCCGAAACGGCGTGCCGCGGAAAAACCGGGCCGGAAACGGCGTGCCGCGGAAAAACCGGGCCGGATCCGGCCTCCGAAACGGCGTGCCGCGGAAAAACCGGGCCGATCCGGGCTCCGAAACGGCGTGCCGCAGAAAAACCGGGCCGGAAACGGCGTGCCGTGGAAAAACTGGGCCGGATCCGGCCTCCGAAACGGCGTGCCGCGGAAAAACCGGGCCGGATCCGGCCTCCGAAACGGCGTGCCGCGGAAAAACCGGGCCGGAAATGGCGTGCCGCAGAAAAACCGGGCCGGAAACGGCGTGCCGCGGAAAAACCGGGTCGGATCCAGCCTCCGAAACGGCGTGCCGTGGAAAAACCGGGCCGGAAACGGCGTGCCGCAGAAAAACCGGGCCGGATCCGGCCTCCGAAACGGCGTGCCACGGAAAAACCGGGCCGGATGTGGCCTCCGAAACGGCGTGCCGCGGAAAAACCGGGCCGGATCCGGCCTCCGAAACGGCGTGCTGCGGAAAATCGGGCCGGAAACGGCGTGCCGCGGAAAAACCGGGCCGGATCCGGCCTCCGAAACGGCGTGTCGCGGAAAAACTGGGCCGGAAACGGCGTGCCGCGGAAAAACCGGGCCGGATCCGGCCTCCGAAACGGCGTGCCGCGGAAAAACCGGGCCGATCCGGCCTCCGAAATGGCGTGACGCGGAAAAACCGGGCCGGATCCGGCCTCCGAAACGGCGTGCCGCGGAAAAACCGGGACGGAAATGGCGTGCCGCGGAAAAAGCAGGCCGGAAACGGCGTGCCGCGGAAAAACGGGGCCGGATCCGGCCTCCGAAACGGCGTGCCTCGGAAAAACCGGGCCGCATCCGGCCTCCGAAACGGCGTGCCGCGGAAAAACCGGGCCGGATCCGGCCTCCGAAACAGCGTGCCGCGGAAAAACCGGGCTGGATCCGGCCTCCGAAACGGCGTGCCGCGGAAAAACCGGGCCGATCCGGCCTCCGAAACAGCGTGCCGCAGAAAAACCGGGCCGGAAACGGCGTGCCGTGGAAAAACTGGGCCGGATCCGGCCTCCGAAACGGCGTGCCGCGGAAAAACCGGGCCGGATCCGGCCTCCGAAACGGCGTGCCGCGGAAAAACCGGGCCGGAAATGGCGTGCCGCAGAAAAACCGGGCCGGAAACGGCGTGCCGCGGAAAAACCGGGTCGGATCCAGCCTCCGAAACGGCGTGCCGTGGAAAAACCGGGCCGGAAACGGCGTGCCGCAGAAAAACCGGGCCGGATCCGGCCTCCGAAACGGCGTGCCACGGAAAAACCGGGCCGGATGTGGCCTCCGAAACGGCGTGCCGCGGAAAAACCGGGCCGGATCCGGCCTCCGAAACGGCGTGCTGCGGAAAATCGGGCCGGAAACGGCGTGCCGCGGAAAAACCGGGCCGGATCCGGCCTCCGAAACGGCGTGCCGCGGAAAAACCGGGCCGGATCCGGCCTCCGAAACGGCGTGCCGCGGAAAAACCGGGCCGGAAATGGCGTGCCGCAGAAAAACCGGGCCGGAAACGGCGTGCCGCGGAAAAACCGGGTCGGATCCAGCCTCCGAAACGGCGTGCCGTGGAAAAACCGGGCCGGAAACGGCGTGCCGCAGAAAAACCGGGCCGGAAACGGCGTGCCGCGGAAAAACCGGGCCGGATCCGGCCTCCGAAACGGCGTGCCGCGGAAAAACCGGGCCAGATCCGGCCTCCGAAACGGCGTGCCGCGGAAAAACCGGGCCGGAAACGGTGTGCCGCGGAAAAATTGGGCCGGATCCGGCCTCCGAACCGGCGTGCCGCAGAAAAACCGGGCCGGATCCGGCCTCCGAAACGGCGTGCCGCGGAAAAACCGGGCCGGAAACGGCGTGCCGCGGAAAAACCGGGCCGGATCCGGCCTCCGAAACGGCGTGCCGCGGAAAAACCGGGCCGGATCCGGCCTCCGAAACGGCGTGCCGCGGAAAAACCGGGCCGGAAATGGCGTGCCGCGGAAAAACCGGGCCGGAAACGGTGTGCCGCGGAAAAATTGGGCCGGATCCGGCCTCCGAACCGGCGTGCCGCAGAAAAACCGGGCCGGATCCGGCCTCCGAAACGGCGTGCCGCGGAAAAACCGGGCCGGAAACGGCGTGCCGCGGAAAAACCGGGCCGGATCCGGCCTCCGAAACGGCGTGCCGCGGAAAAACCGGGCCGATCCGGGCTCCGAAACGGCGTGCCGCAGAAAAACCGGGCCGGAAACGGCGTGCCGTGGAAAAACTGGGCCGGATCCGGCCTCCGAAACGGCGTGCCGCGGAAAAACCGGGCCGGATCCGGCCTCCGAAACGGCGTGCCGCGGAAAAACCGGGCCGGAAATGGCGTGCCGCAGAAAAACCGGGCCGGAAACGGCATGCCGCGGAAAAACCGGGTCGGATCCAGCCTCCGAAACGGCGTGCCGTGGAAAAACCGGGCCGGAAACGGCGTGCCGCAGAAAAACCGGGCCGGATCCGGCCTCCGAAACGGCGTGCCGCGGAAAAACCGGGCCGGATCCGGCCTCCGAAACGGCGTGCCGCGGAAAAACCGGGCCGGGAACGGCGTGCCGCGGAAAAACCAGGCCGGATCCGGCCTCCGAAACGGCGTGCCGCGGAAAAACCGGGCCGGAAACGGCGTGCCGCGGAAAAACCGGGCCGGAAACAGCCTCCGAAACAGCGTGCCGCAGAAAAACCGGGCCGGATCCGGCCTCCGAAACGGCGTGCCGCGGAAAAACCGGGCCGGAAACGGCGTGCCGCGGAAAAACCGGGCCGGATCCGGCCTCCGAAACGGCGTGCCGCGGAAAAACCGGGCCGGATCCGGCCTCCGAAATGGCGTGCGGCGGCAAAACCGGGCCGGATCCGGCCTCCGAAATGGCGTGCGGCGGCAAAACCGGGCCGGATCCGGCCTCCGAAACGGCGTGCCGCGGAAAAACCGGGACGGAAACGGCGTGCCGCGGAAAAACCGGGCCGGAAACGGCCTCCGAAACGGCGTGCCGCAGAAAAACCGGGCCGGATCCGGCCTCCGAAACGGCGTGCCGCGGAAAAACCGGGCCGGAAACGGCCTCCGAAAAGGCGTGCCGCAGAAAAACCGGGCCAGATCCGGCCTCCGAAATGGCGTGCCGCGGAAAAACCGGGCCGGAAACGGCGTGCCGCGGAAAAGCCGGGCCGGATCCGGCCTCCGAAACGGCGTGCCGCGGAAAAACCGGGCCGGAAACGGCGTGCCGCGGAAAAACCGGGCCGGATCCGGCCTCCGAAACGGCGTGCCGCGGAAAAACCGGGCCAGATCCGGCCTCCGAAACGGCGTGCCGCGGAAAAACCGGGCCGGAAACGGCGTGCCGCGGAAAAACCGGGCCGGATCCGGCCTCCGAAACGGCGTGCCGTGGAAAAACCGGGCCGGAAACGGCCTCCGAAACGGCGTGCCGCGGAAAAACCGGGCCAGATCCGGCCTCCGAAACGGCGTGCCGCGGAAAAACCGGGCCGGAAACGGTGTGCCGCGGAAAAATTGGGCCGGATCCGGCCTCCGAACCGGCGTGCCGCAGAAAAACCGGGCCGGATCCGGCCTCCGAAACGGCGTGCCGCGGAAAAACCGGGCCGGAAACGGCGTGCCGCGGAAAAACCGGGCCGGATCCGGCCTCCGAAACGGCGTGCCGCGGAAAAACCGGGCCGATCCGGGCTCCGAAACGGCGTGCCGCAGAAAAACCGGGCCGGAAACGGCGTGCCGTGGAAAAACTGGGCCGGATCCGGCCTCCGAAACGGCGTGCCGCGGAAAAACCGGGCCGGATCCGGCCTCCGAAACGGCGTGCCGCGGAAAAACCGGGCCGGAAATGGCGTGCCGCAGAAAAACCGGGCCGGAAACGGCGTGCCGCGGAAAAACCGGGTCGGATCCAGCCTCCGAAACGGCGTGCCGTGGAAAAACCGGGCCGGAAACGGCGTGCCGCAGAAAAACCGGGCCGGATCCGGCCTCCGAAACGGCGTGCCACGGAAAAACCGGGCCGGATGTGGCCTCCGAAACGGCGTGCCGCGGAAAAACCGGGCCGGATCCGGCCTCCGAAACGGCGTGCTGCGGAAAATCGGGCCGGAAACGGCGTGCCGCGGAAAAACCGGGCCGGATCCGGCCTCCGAAACGGCGTGTCGCGGAAAAACTGGGCCGGAAACGGCGTGCCGCGGAAAAACCGGGCCGGATCCGGCCTCCGAAACGGCGTGCCGCGGAAAAACCGGGCCGATCCGGCCTCCGAAATGGCGTGACGCGGAAAAACCGGGCCGGATCCGGCCTCCGAAACGGCGTGCCGCGGAAAAACCGGGACGGAAATGGCGTGCCGCGGAAAAAGCAGGCCGGAAACGGCGTGCCGCGGAAAAACGGGGCCGGATCCGGCCTCCGAAACGGCGTGCCTCGGAAAAACCGGGCCGCATCCGGCCTCCGAAACGGCGTGCCGCGGAAAAACCGGGCCGGATCCGGCCTCCGAAACAGCGTGCCGCGGAAAAACCGGGCTGGATCCGGCCTCCGAAACGGCGTGCCGCGGAAAAACCGGGCCGATCCGGCCTCCGAAACAGCGTGCCGCAGAAAAACCGGGCCGGAAACGGCGTGCCGTGGAAAAACTGGGCCGGATCCGGCCTCCGAAACGGCGTGCCGCGGAAAAACCGGGCCGGATCCGGCCTCCGAAACGGCGTGCCGCGGAAAAACCGGGCCGGAAATGGCGTGCCGCAGAAAAACCGGGCCGGAAACGGCGTGCCGCGGAAAAACCGGGTCGGATCCAGCCTCCGAAACGGCGTGCCGTGGAAAAACCGGGCCGGAAACGGCGTGCCGCAGAAAAACCGGGCCGGATCCGGCCTCCGAAACGGCGTGCCACGGAAAAACCGGGCCGGATGTGGCCTCCGAAACGGCGTGCCGCGGAAAAACCGGGCCGGATCCGGCCTCCGAAACGGCGTGCTGCGGAAAATCGGGCCGGAAACGGCGTGCCGCGGAAAAACCGGGCCGGATCCGGCCTCCGAAACGGCGTGCCGCGGAAAAACCGGGCCGGATCCGGCCTCCGAAACGGCGTGCCGCGGAAAAACCGGGCCGGAAATGGCGTGCCGCAGAAAAACCGGGCCGGAAACGGCGTGCCGCGGAAAAACCGGGTCGGATCCAGCCTCCGAAACGGCGTGCCGTGGAAAAACCGGGCCGGAAACGGCGTGCCGCAGAAAAACCGGGCCGGAAACGGCGTGCCGCGGAAAAACCGGGCCGGATCCGGCCTCCGAAACGGCGTGCCGCGGAAAAACCGGGCCAGATCCGGCCTCCGAAACGGCGTGCCGCGGAAAAACCGGGCCGGAAACGGTGTGCCGCGGAAAAATTGGGCCGGATCCGGCCTCCGAACCGGCGTGCCGCAGAAAAACCGGGCCGGATCCGGCCTCCGAAACGGCGTGCCGCGGAAAAACCGGGCCGGAAACGGCGTGCCGCGGAAAAACCGGGCCGGATCCGGCCTCCGAAACGGCGTGCCGCGGAAAAACCGGGCCGATCCGGGCTCCGAAACGGCGTGCCGCAGAAAAACCGGGCCGGAAACGGCGTGCCGTGGAAAAACTGGGCCGGATCCGGCCTCCGAAACGGCGTGCCGCGGAAAAACCGGGCCGGATCCGGCCTCCGAAACGGCGTGCCGCGGAAAAACCGGGCCGGAAATGGCGTGCCGCAGAAAAACCGGGCCGGAAACGGCGTGCCGCGGAAAAACCGGGTCGGATCCAGCCTCCGAAACGGCGTGCCGTGGAAAAACCGGGCCGGAAACGGCGTGCCGCAGAAAAACCGGGCCGGGAACGGCGTGCCGCGGAAAAACCGGGCCGGATCCGGCCTCCGAAACGGCGTGCCACGGAAAAACCGGGCCGGAAACGGCGTGCCGCGGAAAAACCGGGCCGGAAACAGCCTCCGAAACAGCGTGCCGCAGAAAAACCGGGCCGGATCCGGCCTCCGAAACGGCGTGCCGCGGAAAAACCGGGCCGGAAACGGCGTGCCGCGGAAAAACCGGGCCGGATCCGGCCTCCGAAACGGCGTGCCGCGGAAAAACCGGGCCGGATCCGGCCTCCGAAATGGCGTGCGGCGGCAAAACCGGGCCGGATCCGGCCTCCGAAATGGCGTGCGGCGGCAAAACCGGGCCGGATCCGGCCTCCGAAACGGCGTGCCGCGGAAAAACCGGGACGGAAACGGCGTGCCGCAGAAAAACCGGGCCGGAAACGGCCTCCGAAACGGCGTGCCGCAGAAAAACCGGGCCGGATCCGGCCTCCGAAACGGCGTGCCGCGGAAAAACCGGGCCGGAAACGGCCTCCGAAAAGGCGTGCCGCAGAAAAACCGGGCCAGATCCGGCCTCCGAAATGGCGTGCCGCGGAAAAACCGGGCCGGAAACGGCGTGCCGCGGAAAAGCCGGGCCGGATCCGGCCTCCGAAACGGCGTGCCGCGGAAAAAACCGGGCCGGAAACGGCGTGCCGCGGAAAAACCGGGCCGGATCCGGCCTCCGAAACGGCGTGCCGCGGAAAAACCGGGCCGGATCCGGCCTCCGAAACGGCGTGCCGTGGAAAAACCGGGCCGGAAACGGCCTCCGAAACGGCGTGCCGCGGAAAAACCGGGCCAGATCCGGCCTCCGAAACGGCGTGCCGCGGAAAAACCGGGCCGGAAACGGTGTGCCGCGGAAAAATTGGGCCGGATCCGGCCTCCGAACCGGCGTGCCGCAGAAAAACCGGGCCGGATCCGGCCTCCGAAACGGCGTGCCGCGGAAAAACCGGGCCGGATCCGGCCTCCGAAACAGCGTGCCGCGGAAAAACCGGGCTGGATCCGGCCTCCGAAACGGCGTGCCGCGGAAAAACCGGGCCGATCCGGCCTCCGAAACGGCGTGCCGCAGAAAAACCGGGCCGGAAACGGCGTGCCGTGGAAAAACTGGGCCGGATCCGGGCTCCGAAACGGCGTGCCGCAGAAAAACCGGGCCGGATCCGGCCTCCGAAACGGCGTGCCGCGGAAAAACCGGGCCGGAAATGGCGTGCCGCAGAAAAACCGGGCCGGAAACGGCGTGCCGCGGAAAAACCGGGTCGGATCCAGCCTCCGAAACGGCGTGCCGTGGAAAAACCGGGCCGGAAACGGCGTGCCGCAGAAAAACCGGGCCGGATCCGGCCTCCGAAACGGCGTGCCACGGAAAAACCGGGCCGGATGTGGCCTCCGAAACGGCGTGCCGCGGAAAAACCGGGCCGGATCCGGCCTCCGAAACGGCGTGCTGCGGAAAATCGGGCCGGAAACGGCGTGCCGCGGAAAAACCGGGCCGGATCCGGCCTCCGAAACGGCGTGTCGCGGAAAAACCGGGCCAGAAACGGTGTGCCGCGGAAAAATTGGGCCGGATCCGGCCTCCGAAACGGCGTGCCGCAGAAAAACTGGGCCGGAAACGGCGTGCCGCGGAAAAACCGGGCCGGATCCGGCCTCCGAAACGGCGTGCCGCGGAAAAACCGGGCCGATCCGGCCTCCGAAATGGCGTGACGCGGAAAAACCGGGCCGGATCCGGCCTCCGAAACGGCGTGCCGCGGAAAAACCGGGACGGAAATGGCGTGCCGCGGAAAAAGCAGGCCGGAAACGGCGTGCCGCGGAAAAACGGGGCCGGATCCGGCCTCCGAAACGGCGTGCCTCGGAAAAACCGGGCCGGATCCGGCCTCCGAAATGGCGTGACGCGGAAAACCCGGGCCGGATCCGGCCTCCGAAACAGCGTGCCGCGGAAAAACCGGGCTGGATCCGGCCTCCGAAACGGCGTGCCGCGGAAAAACCGGGCCGATCCGGCCTCCGAAACGGCGTGCCGCAGAAAAACCGGGCCGGAAACGGCGTGCCGTGGAAAAACTGGGCCGGATCCGGCCTCCGAAACGGCGTGCCGCGGAAAAACCGGGCCGGATCCGGCCTCCGAAACGGCGTGCCGCGGAAAAAACCGGGCCGGAAATGGCGTGCCGCAGAAAAACCGGGCCGGAAACGGCGTGCCGCGGAAAAACCGGGTCGGATCCAGCCTCCGAAACGGCGTGCCGTGGAAAAACCGGGCCGGAAACGGCGTGCCGCAGAAAAACCGGGCCGGAAACGGCGTGCCGCGGAAAAACCGGGCCGGATCCGGCCTCCGAAACGGCGTGCCGCGGAAAAACCGGGCCAGATCCGGCCTCCGAAACGGCGTGCCGCGGAAAAACCGGGCCGGAAACGGCGTGCCGTGGAAAAACTGGGCCGGATCCGGCCTCCGAAACGGCGTGCCGCGGAAAAACCGGGCCGGATCCGGCCTCCGAAACGGCGTGCCGCGGAAAAAACCGGGCCGGAAATGGCGTGCCGCAGAAAAACCGGGCCGGAAACGGCGTGCCGCGGAAAAACCGGGTCGGATCCAGCCTCCGAAACGGCGTGCCGTGGAAAAAACCGGGCCGGAAACGGCGTGCCGCAGAAAAACCGGGCCGGAAACGGCGTGCCGCGGAAAAACCGGGCCGGATCCGGCCTCCGAAACGGCGTGCCGCGGAAAAACCGGGCCAGATCCGGCCTCCGAAACGGCGTGCCGCGGAAAAACCGGGCCGGAAACGGTGTGCCGCGGAAAAATTGGGCCGGATCCGGCCTCCGAACCGGCGTGCCGCAGAAAAACCGGGCCGGATCCGGCCTCCGAAACGGCGTGCCGTGGAAAAACCGGGCCGGGAAACGGCGTGCGCGGAAAAACCGGGCCGGATCCGGCCTCCGAAACGGCGTGCCGCGGAAAAACCGGGCCGATCCGGGCTCCGAAACGGCGTGCCGCAGAAAAACCGGGCCGGAAACGGCGTGCCGTGGAAAAACTGGGCCGGATCCGGCCTCCGAAACGGCGTGCCGCGGAAAAAACCGGGCCCGGATCCGGCCTCCGAAACGGCGTGCCGCGGAAAAAACCGGGCCGGAAATGGCGTGCCGCAGAAAAAAACCGGGCCGGAAACGGCGTGCCGCGGAAAAACCGGGTCGGATCCAGCCTCCGAAACGGCGTGCCGTGGAAAAACCGGGCCGGAAACGGCGTGCCGCAGAAAAACCGGGCCGGGAACGGCGTGCCGCGGAAAAACCGGGCCGGATGTGGCCTCCGAAACGGCGTGCCGCGGAAAAAACCGGGCCGGAAACGGCGTGCCGCGGAAAAACCGGGCCGGAAACAGCCTCCGAAACAGCGTGCCGCAGAAAAACCGGGCCGGATCCGGCCTCCGAAACGGCGTGCCGCGGAAAAACCGGTGCCGGAAACGGCGTGCCGCGGAAAAACCGGGCCGGATCCGGCCTCCGAAACGGCGTGCCGCGGAAAAACCGGCCGGATCCGGCCTCCGAAATGGCGTGCGGCGGCAAAACCGGGCCGGATCCGGCCTCCGAAATGGCGTGCGGCGGCAAAACCGGGCCGGATCCGGCCTCCGAAACGGCGTGCCGCGGAAAAACCGGGACGGAAACGGCGTGCCGCGGAAAAACCGGGCCGGAAACGGCCTCCGAAACGGCGTGCCGCAGAAAAACCGGGCCGGATCCGGCCTCCGAAACGGCGTGCCGCGGAAAAACCGGGCCGGAAACGGCCTCCGAAAAGGCGTGCCGCAGAAAAACCGGGCCAGATCCGGCCTCCGAAATGGCGTGCCGCGGAAAAAACCGGGCCGGAAACGGCGTGCCGCGGAAAAGCCGGGCCGGATCCGGCCTCCGAAACGGCGTGCCGCGGAAAAACCGGGCCGGAAACGGCGTGCCGCGGAAAAAACCGGGCGGATCCGGCCTCCGAAACGGCGTGCCGCGGAAAAACCGGGCCAGATCCGGCCTCCGAAACGGCGTGCCGCGGAAAAACCGGGCCGGAAACGGCGTGCCGCGGAAAAACCGGGCCGGATCCGGCCTCCGAAACGGCGTGCCGTGGAAAAACCGGGCCGGAAACGGCCTCCGAAACGGCGTGCCGCGGAAAAACCGGGCCAGATCCGGCCTCCGAAACGGCGTGCCGCGGAAAAACCGGGCCGGAAACGGTGTGCCGCGGAAAAATTGGGCCGGATCCGGCCTCCGAACCGGCGTGCCGCAGAAAAAACCGGGCCGGATCCGGCCTCCGAAACGGCGTGCCGCGGAAAAAAACCGGGCCGGAAACGGCGTGCCGCGGAAAAACCGGGCCGGATCCGGCCTCCGAAACGGCGTGCCGCGGAAAAACCGGGCCGATCCGGGCTCCGAAACGGCGTGCCGCAGAAAAACCGGGCCGGAAACGGCGTGCCGTGGAAAAACTGGGCCGGATCCGGCCTCCGAAACGGCGTGCCGCGGAAAAACCGGGCCGGATCCGGCCTCCGAAACGGCGTGCCGCGGAAAAACCGGGCCGGAAATGGCGTGCCGCAGAAAAACCGGGCCGGAAATGGCGTGCCGCGGAAAAACCGGGTCGGATCCAGCCTCCGAAACGGCGTGCCGTGGAAAAAACCGGGCCGGACACGGCGTGCCGCAGAAAAACCGGGCCGGATCCGGCCTCCGAAACGGCGTGCCGCGGAAAAACCGGGTCGGATCCAGCCTCCGAAACGGCGTGCCGTGGAAAAAACCGGGCCGGACACGGCGTGCCGCGGAAAAAACCGGGCCGGATCCGGCCTCCGAAACGGCGTGCCGCGGAAAAACCGGGCCGGATCCGGCCTCCGAAACGGCGTGCCGCGGAAAAACCGGGCCGGAAACGGCGTGCCGCGGAAAAACCGGGCCGGATCCGGCCTCCGAAACGGCGTGCCGTGGAAAAACCGGGCCGGAAACGGCCTCCGAAACGGCGTGCCGCGGAAAAACCGGGCCAGATCCGGCCTCCGAAACGGCGTGCCGCGGAAAAACCGGCCGGAAACGGTGTGCCGCGGAAAAATTGGGCCGGATCCGGCCTCCGAACCGGCGTGCCGCAGAAAAACCGGGCCGGATCCGGCCTCCGAAACTGCGTGCCGCGGAAAAAACCGGGCCGGAAACGGCGTGCCGCGGAAAAACCGGGCCGGATCCGGCCTCCGAAACGGCGTGCCGCGGAAAAACCGGGCCGATCCGGGCTCCGAAACGGCGTGCCGCAGAAAAAACCGGGCCGGAAACGGCGTGCCGTGGAAAAACTGGGCCGGATCCGGCCTCCGAAACGGCGTGCCGCGGAAAAACCGGGCCGGATCCGGCCTCCGAAACGGCGTGCCGCGGAAAAAACCGGGCCGGAAATGGCGTGCCGCAGAAAAACCGGGCCGGAAACGGCGTGCCGCGGAAAAACCGGGTCGGATCCAGCCTCCGAAACGGCGTGCCGTGGAAAAACCGGGCCGGACACGGCGTGCCGCAGAAAAACCGGGCCGGATCCGGCCTCCGAAACGGCGTGCCGCGGAAAACCGGGTCGGATCCAGCCTCCGAAACGGCGTGCCGTGGAAAAACCGGGCCGGACACGGCGTGCCGCGGAAAAACCGGGCCGGATCCGGCCTCCGAAACGGCGTGCTGCGGAAAATCGGGCCGGAAACGGCGTGCCGCGGAAAAAACCGGGCCGGATCCGGCCTCCGAAACGGCGTGTCGCGGAAAAACCGGGCCAGAAACGGTGTGCCGCGGAAAAATTGGGCCGGATCCGGCCTCCGAAACGGCGTGCCGCAGAAAAACTGGGCCGGAAACGGCGTGCCGCGGAAAAACCGGGCCGGATCCGGCCTCCGAAACGGCGTGCCGCGGAAAAAACCGGGCCGATCCGGCCTCCGAAATGGCGTGCCGCGGAAAAACCGGGCCGGATCCGGCCTCCGAAACGGCGTGCCGCGGAAAAACCGGGACGGAAATGGCGTGCCGCGGAAAAAGCAGGCCGGAAAACGGCGTGCCGCGGAAAAACGGGGCCGGATCCGGCCTCCGAAACGGCGTGCCTCGGAAAAACCGGGCCGCATCCGGCCTCCGAAACGGCGTGCCGCGGAAAAACCGGGCCGGATCCGGCCTCCGAAACAGCGTGCCGCGGAAAAACCGGGCTGGATCCGGCCTCCGAAACGGCGTGCCGCGGAAAAACCGGGCCGATCCGGCCTCCGAAACGGCGTGCCGCAGAAAAACCGGGCCGGAAACGGCGTGCCGTGGAAAAACTGGGCCGGATCCGGCCTCCGAAACGGCGTGCCGCGGAAAAACCGGGCCGGATCCGGCCTCCGAAACGGCGTGCCGCGGAAAAACCGGGCCGGAGATCCGGCCTCCGAAACGGCGTGCCGCGGAAAAACCGGGCCGATCCGGCCTCCGAAATGGCGTGACGCGGAAAACCGGGCCGGATCCGGCCTCCGAAACGGCGTGCCGCGGAAAAACCGGGACGGAAATGGCGTGCCGCGGAAAAAGCAGGCCGGAAACGGCGTGCCGCGGAAAAACGGGGCCGGATCCGGCCTCCGAAACGGCGTGCCTCGGAAAAACCGGGCCGCATCCGGCCTCCGAAACGGCGTGCCGCGGAAAAACCGGGCCGGAAACGGCGTGCCGCGGAAAAACCGGGCCGGATCCGGCCTCCGAAAAGGCGTGCCGCAGAAAAACCGGGCCAGATCCGGCCTCCGAAATGGCGTGCCGCGGAAAAACCGGGCCGGAAACGGCGTGCCGCGGAAAAACCGGGCTGGATCCGGCCTCCGAAACGGCGTGCCGCGGAAAAACCGGGCCGGAAACGGCGTGCCGCAGAAAAACCGGGCCGGAAACGGCGTGCCGCGGAAAAACCGGGCTGGATCCTGCCTCCGAAACGGCGTGCCGCGGAAAAACCGGGCCGGAAATGGCGTGCCGCAGAAAAACCGGGCCGGAAACGGCGTGCCGCGGAAAAACCGGGTCGGATCCAGCCTCCGAAACGGCGTGCCGTGGAAAAACCGGGCCGGAAACGGCGTGCCGCAGAAAAACCGGGCCGGATCCGGCCTCCGAAACGGCGTGCCGCGCGGAAAAACCGGGCCGGATCCGGCCTCCGAAACGGCGTGCCGCGGAAAAACCGGGCCGGGAACGGCGTGCCGCGGAAAAACCAGGCCGGATCCGGCCTCCGAAATGGCGTGCGGCGGCAAAACCGGGCCGGATCCGGCCTCCGAAATGGCGTGCGGCGGCAAAACCGGGCCGGATCCGGCCTCCGAAACGGCGTGCCGCGGAAAAACCGGGACGGAAACGGCGTGCCGCGGAAAAACCGGCCGGAAACGGCCTCCGAAACGGCGTGCCGCAGAAAAACCGGGCCGGATCCGGCCTCCGAAACGGCGTGCCGCGGAAAAACCGGGGCCGGAAACGGCCTCCGAAAAGGCGTGCCGCAGAAAAACCGGGCCAGATCCGGCCTCCGAAATGGCGTGCCGCGGAAAAACCGGGCCGGAAACGGCGTGCCGCGGAAAAGCCGGGCCGGATCCGGCCTCCGAAACGGCGTGCCGCGGAAAAACCGGGCCGGAAACGGCGTGCCGCGGAAAAACCGGGCCGGATCCGGCCTCCGAAACGGCGTGCCGCGGAAAAACCGGGCCAGATCCGGCCTCCGAAACGGCGTGCCGCGGAAAAAACCGGGCCGGAAACGGCGTGCCGCGGAAAAACCGGGCCGGATCCGGCCTCCGAAACGGCGTGCCGTGGAAAAACCGGGCCGGAAACGGCCTCCGAAACGGCGTGCCGCGGAAAAACCGGGCCAGATCCGGCCTCCGAAACGGCGGTGCCGCGGAAAAACCGGGCCGGAAACGGTGTGCCGCGGAAAAATTGGGCCGGATCCGGCCTCCGAACCGGCGTGCCGCAGAAAAACCGGGCCGGATCCGGCCTCCGAAACGGCGTGCCGCGGAAAAAACCGGGCCGGAAACGGCGTGCCGCGGAAAAACCGGGCCGGATCCGGCCTCCGAAACGGCGTGCCGCGGAAAAACCGGGCCGATCCAGGCTCCGAAACGGCGTGCCGCAGAAAAACCGGGCCGGAAACGGCGTGCCGTGGAAAAACTGGCCGGATCCGGCCTCCGAAACGGCGTGCCGCGGAAAAACCGGGCCGGATCCGGCCTCCGAAACGGCGTGCCGCGGAAAAACCGGGCCGGAAATGGCGTGCTGCAGAAAAACCGGGCCGGAAACGGCGTGCCGCGGAAAAACCGGGTCGGATCCATCCTCCGAAACGGCGTGCCGTGGAAAAACCGGGCCGGAAACGGCGTGCCGCAGAAAAACCGGGCCGGATCCGGCCTCCGAAACGGCGTGCCACGGAAAAACCCGGGCCGGATGTGGCCTCCGAAACGGCGTGCCGCGGAAAAACCGGGCCGGATCCGGCCTCCGAAACGGCGTGCTGCGGAAAAATCGGGCCGGAAACGGCGTGCCGCGGAAAAACCGGGCCGGATCCGGCCTCCGAAACGGCGTGTCGCGGAAAAACCGGGCCAGAAACGGTGTGCCGCGGAAAAATTGGGCCGGATCCGGCCTCCGAAACGGCGTTCCGCAGAAAAACTGGGCCGGAAACGGCGTGCCGCGGAAAAACCGGGCCGGATCCGGCCTCCGAAACGGCGTGCCGCGGAAAAAACCGGGCCGATCCGGCCTCCGAAATGGCGTGACGCGGAAAAACCGGGCCGGATCCGGCCTCCGAAACGGCGTGCCGCGGAAAAACCGGGACGGAAATGGCGTGCCGCGGAAAAAGCAGGCCGGGAAACGGCGTGCCGCGGAAAAACGGGGCCGGATCCGGCCTCCGAAACGGCGTGCCTCGGAAAAACCGGGCCGCATCCGGCCTCCGAAACGGCGTGCCGCGGAAAAACCGGGCCGGATCCGGCCTCCGAAACAGCGTGCCGCGGAAAAAACCGGGCTGGATCCGGCCTCCGAAACGGCGTGCCGCGGAAAAACCGGGCCGATCCGGCCTCCGAAACGGCGTGCCGCAGAAAAACCGGGCCGGAAACGGCGTGCCGTGGAAAAACTGGGCCGGATCCGGCCTCCGAAACGGCGTGCCGCGGAAAAACCGGGCCGGATCCGGCCTCCGAAACGGCGTGCCGCGGAAAAACCGGGCCGGAAATGGCGTGCCGCAGAAAAACCGGGCCGGAAACGGCGTGCCGCGGAAAAACCGGGTCGGATCCAGCCTCCGAAACGGCGTGCCGTGGAAAAACCGGGCCGGAAACGGCGTGCCGCAGAAAAACCGGGCCGGAAACGGCGTGCCGCGGAAAAACCGGGCCGGATCCGGCCTCCGAAACGGCGTGCCGCGGAAAAACCGGGCTGGAAACGGCCTCCGAAACGGCGTGCCGCGGAAAAACCGGGCCGGAAATGGCGTGCCGCGGAAAAACTGGGCCGGATCCGGCCTCCGAAACGGCGTGCCGCAGAAAAACCGGGCCGGAAACGGCTTGCCGTAGAAAACCGGGCCGGATCCGGCCTCCGAAACGGCGTGCCGCGGAAAAACCGGGCCGGATCCGGCCTCCGAAACGGCGTGCCGCGGAAAAACCGGGCCGGAAACGGCGTGCCGCGGAAAAAACCGGGCCGGATCCGGCCTCCAAAACGGCGTGCCGCGGAAAAACCGGGCCGGGAACAGCGTGCCGCGGAAAAACCGGGCCGGATCCGGCCTCCGAAACGGCGTGCCGCAGAAAAAACCGGGCCGGAAACGGCGTGCCGCGGAAAAACCGGGCCAGATCCGGCCTCCGAAACGGCGTGCCGCGGAAAAAACCGGGCCGGAAATGGCCTCCGAAACGGCGTGCCGCGGAAAAACCGGGCCGGGAACGGCGTGCCGCGGAAAAACCGGGCCAGATCCGGCCTCTGAAACGGCGTGCCGCGGAAAAACCGGGCCGGATCCGGCCTCCGAAACGGCGTGCCGCGGAAAAACCGGGCCGGGAACGGCGTGCCGCGGAAAAACCAGGCCGGATCCGGCCTCCGAAACGGCGTGCCGCGGAAAAACCGGGCCGGAAACGGCGTGCCGCGGAAAAACCGGGCCGGAAACAGCCTCCGAAACAGCGTGCCGCAGAAAAACCGGGCCGGATCCGGCCTCCAAAACGGCGTGCCGCGGAAAAACCGGGCCGGAAACGGCGTGCCGCGGAAAAACCGGGCCGGATCCGGCCTCCGAAACGGCGTGCCGCGGAAAAACCGGGCCGGATCCGGCCTCCGAAATGGCGTGCGGCGGCAAAACCGGGCCGCATCCGGCCTCCGAAATGGCGTGCGGCGGCAACACCGGGCCGGATCCGGCCTCCGAAACGGCGTGCCGCGGAAAAACCGGGACGGAAACGGCGTGCCGCGGAAAAACCGGGCCGGAAACGGCCTCCGAAACGGCGTGCCGCAGAAAAACCGGGCCGGATCCGGCCTCCGAAACGGCGTGCCGCGGAAAAACCGGGCCGGATCCGGCCTCCGAAACGGCGTGCCGCGGAAAAACCGGGCCGATCCGGCCTCCGAAATGGCGTGACGCGGAAAAACCGGGCCGGATCCGGCCTCCGAAACGGCGTGCCGCGGAAAAACCGGGACGGAAATGGCGTGCCGCGGAAAAAGCAGGCCGGAAACGGCGTGCCGCGGAAAAACGGGGCCGGATCCGGCCTCCGAAACGGCGTGCCTCGGAAAAACCGGGCCGCATCCGGCCTCCGAAACGGCGTGCCGCGGAAAAACCGGGCCGGAAACGGCGTGCCGCGGAAAAACCGGGCCGGATCCGGCCTCCGAAAAGGCGTGCCGCAGAAAAACCGGGCCAGATCCGGCCTCCGAAATGGCGTGCCGCGGAAAAAACCGGGCCGGAAACGGCGTGCCGCGGAAAAACCGGGCCGGATCCGGCCTCCGAAACGGCGTGCCGCGGAAAAACCGGGCCGGAAACGGCGTGCCGCAGAAAAACCGGGCCGGATCCGGCCTCCGAAACGGCGTGCCGCGGAAAAAACCGGGCCGGAAACGGCGTGCCGCGGGGAAAAACCGGGCCGGATCCGGCCTCCGAAACGGCGTGCCGCGGAAAAACCGGGCCAGATCCGGCCTCCGAAACGGCGTGCCGCGGAAAAACCGGGCCGGAAACGGCGTGCCGCGGAAAAACCGGGCCGGATCCGGCCTCCGAAACGGCGTGCCGCGGAAAAACCGGGCCGGAAACGGCGTGCCGCGGAAAAACCGGGCCGGATCCGGCCTCCGAAACGGCGTGCCGCGGAAAAACCGGGCCGATCCGGGCTCCGAAACGGCGTGCCGCAGAAAAACCGGGCCGGAAACGGCGTGCCGTGGAAAAACTGGGCCGGATCCGGCCTCCGAAACGGCGTGCCGCGGAAAAACCGGGCCGGATCCGGCCTCCGAAACGGCGTGCCGCGGAAAAACCGGGCCGGAAATGGCGTGCCGCAGAAAAACCGGGCCGGAAACGGCGTGCCGCGGAAAAACCGGGTCGGATCCAGCCTCCGAAACGGCGTGCCGTGGAAAAACCGGGCCGGAAACGGCGTGCCGCAGAAAAACCGGGCCGGATCCGGCCTCCGAAACGGCGTGCCACGGAAAAACCGGGCCGGATCTGGCCTCCGAAACGGCGTGCCGCGGAAAAACCGGGCCGGATCCGGCCTCCGAAACGGCGTGCTGCGGAAAATCGGGCCGGAAACGGCGTACCGCGGAAAAACCGGGCCGGATCCGGCCTCCGAAACGGCGTGTCGCGGAAAAACCGGGCCAGAAACGGTGTGCCGCGGAAAAATTGGGCCGGATCCGGCCTCCGAAACGGCGTGCCGCAGAAAAACTGGGCCGGAAACGGCGTGCCGCGGAAAAACCGGGCCGGATCCGGCCTCCGAAACGGCGTGCCGCGGAAAAACCGGGCCGATCCGGCCTCCGAAATGGCGTGACGCGGAAAAACCGGGCCGGATCCGGCCTCCGAAACGGCGTGCCGCGGAAAAACCGGGACGGAAATGGCGTGCCGCGGAAAAAGCAGGCCGGAAACGGCGTGCCGCGGAAAAACCGGGCAGGATCCGGCCTCCGAAACGGCGTGCCGCGGAAAAACCGGGCCGATCCGGCCTCCGAAACGGCGTGCCGCAGAAAAACCGGGCCGGAAACGGCGTGCCGTGGAAAAACTGGGCCGGATCCGGCCTCCGAAACGGCGTGCCGCGGAAAAACCGGGCCGGATCCGGCCTCCGAAACGGCGTGCCGCGGAAAAACCGGGCCGGAAATGGCGTGCCGCAGAAAAACCGGGCCGGAAACGGCGTGCCGCGGAAAAACCGGGTCGGATCCAGCCTCCGAAACGGCGTGCCGTGGAAAAACCGGGCCGGAAACGGCGTGCCGCAGAAAAACCGGGCCGGATCCGGCCTCCGAAACGGCGTGCCGCGGAAAAACCGGGCCGGATCTGGCCTCCGAAACGGCGTGCCGCGGAAAAACCGGGCCGGATCCGGCCTCCGAAACGGCGTGCTGCGGAAAATCGGGCCGGAAACGGCGTGCCGCGGAAAAACCGGGCCGGATCCGGCCTCCGAAACGGCGTGCCGCGGAAAAACCGGGCCAGAAACGGTGTGCCGCGGAAAAATTGGGCCGGATCCGGCCTCCGAAACGGCGTGCCGCAGAAAAACCGGGCCAGATCCGGCCTCCGAAACGGTGTGCCGCGGAAAAACCGGGCCGGAAACGGCGTGCCGCGGAAAAACCGGGCCGGATCCGGCCTCCGAAACGGCGTGCCGCGGAAAAACCGGGCCGATCCGGCCTCCGAAATGGCGTGACGCGGAAAAACCGGGCCGGATCCGGCCTCCGAAACGGCGTGCCGCGGAAAAAACCGGGACGGAAACGGCGTGCCGCGGAAAACCGGGCCGGAAACGGCGTGCCGCGGAAAAACCGGGCCGGATCCGGCCTCCGAAACGGCGTGCCTCGGAAAAACCGGGCCGGATCCGGCCTCCGAAACGGCGTGCGGCGGAAAAACCATCCGGATCCGGCCTCCGAAACAGCGTGCCGCGGAAAAACTGGGCCAGATCCGGCCTCCGAAACGGCGTGCCGCAGAAAAACCGGGCCGGATCCGGCCTCCGAAACGGCGTGCCGCGGAAAAACCGGGCCGGAAACGGCGTGCCGCGGAAAAACCGGGCCGGATCCGGCCTCCGAAACGGCGTGCCGCGGAAAAAACCGGGCCGGGAACGGCGTGCCGCGGAAAAACCGGGCCAGATCCGGCCTCCGAAACGGCGTGCCGCAGAAAAACCGGGCCGGAAACGGCGTGCCGCGGAAAAACCGGGCCGGAAACGGCCTCCGAAACAGCGTGCCGCAGAAAAACCGGGCCGGATCCGGCCTCCGAAACGGCGTGCCGCGGAAAAACCGGGCCGGAAACGGCGTGCCGCGGAAAAACCGGGCCGGATCCGGCCTCCGAAAAGGCGTGCCGCAGAAAAACCGGGCCAGATCCGGCCTCCGAAATGGCGTGCCGCGGAAAAACCAGGCCGGAAACGGCGTGCCGCGGAAAAACCGGGCCGGATCCGGCCTCCGAAACGGTGTGCCGCGGAAAAACCGGGCCGGAAACGGCGTGCCGCAGAAAAACCGGGCCGGATCCAGCCTCCGAAACGGCATGCCGCGGAAAAACCGGGCCGGAAACGGCGTGCCGCGGAAAAACCGGGCCGGATCCGGCCTCCGAAACGGCGTGCCGCGGAAAAACCGGGCCGGATCCGGCCTCCGAAACGGCGTGCCGCGTAAAAACCGGGCTGGATCCGGCCTCCGAAACGGCGTGCCGCGGAAAAACCGGGCCGGGAACGGCGTGCCGCTTAAAAACCGGGCCGGATCCGGCCTCCGAAACGGCGTGCCGCGGAAAAACCGGGCCGGAAACGGCGTGCCGCGGAAAAACCGGGCCGGATCCGGCCTCCGAAACGGCGTGCCGCGGGAAAACCGGGCCGGATCCGGCCTCCGAAACGGCGTGCCGCGGAAAAACCGGGCCGGAAACGGCGTGCCGCGGAAAAACCGGGCCGGATCCGGCCTCCGAAACGGCGTGCCGCGGAAAAACCGGGCTGGAAACGGCCTCCGAAACGGCGAGCCGCGGAAAAACCGGGCCGGAAATGGCGTGCCGCGGAAAAACTGGGCCGGATCCGGCCTCCGAAACGGCGTGCCGCAGAAAAACCGGGCCGGAAACGGCTTGCCGTAGAAAACCGGGCCGGATCCGGCCTCCGAAACGGCGTGCCGCGGAAAAACCGGGCCGGATCCGGCCTCCGAAACGGCGTGCCGCGGAAAAACCGGGCCGGGAACGGCGTGCCGCGGAAAAACCGGGCCGGATCCGGCCTCCGAAACGGCGTGCCGCAGAAAAACCGGGCCGGAAACGGCGTGCCGCGGAAAAACCGGGCCGGAAACGGCCTCCGAAACAGCGTGCCGCAGAAAAACCGGGCCGGATCCGGCCTCCGAAACGGCGTGCCGCGGAAAAACCGGGCCGGAAACGGCGTGCCGCGGAAAAACCGGGCCGGATCCGGCCTCCGAAACGGCGTGCCGCGGAAAAACCGGGCCGGATCCGGCCTCCGAAATGGCGTGCGGCGGCAAAACCGGGCCGGATCCGGCCTCCGAAATGGCGTACGGCGGCAAAACCGGGCCGGATCCGGCCTCCGAAACGGCGTGCCGCGGAAAAACCGGGACGGAAACGGCGTGCCGCGGAAAAACCGGGCCGGAAACGGCCTCCGAAACGGCGTGCCGCAGAAAAACCGGGCCGGATCCGGCCTCCGAAACGGCGTGCCGCGGAAAAACCGGGCCGGGAACGGCGTGCCGCGGAAAAACCAGGCCGGATCCGGCCTCCGAAACGGCGTGCCGCGGAAAAACCGGGCCGGAAACGGCGTGCCGCGGAAAAACCGGGCCGGAAACAGCCTCCGAAACAGCGTGCCGCAGAAAAACCGGGCCGGATCCGGCCTCCAAAACGGCGTGCCGCGGAAAAACCGGGCCGGAAACGGCGTGCCGCGGAAAAACCGGGCCGGATCCGGCCTCCGAAACGGCGTGCCGCGGAAAAACCGGGCCGGATCCGGCCTCCGAAATGGCGTGCGGCGGCAAAACCGGGCCGCATCCGGCCTCCGAAATGGCGTGCGGCGGCAAAACCGGGCCGGATCCGGCCTCCGAAACGGCGTGCCGCGGAAAAACCGGGACGGAAACGGCGTGCCGCGGAAAAACCGGGCCGGAAACGGCCTCCGAAACGGCGTGCCGCAGAAAAACCGGGCCGGATCCGGCCTCCGAAACGGCGTGCCGCGGAAAAACCGGGCCGGATCCGGCCGCCGAAACGGCGTGCCGCGGAAAAACCGGGCCGATCCGGCCTCCGAAATGGCGTGACGCGGAAAAACCGGGCCGGATCCGGCCTCCGAAACGGCGTGCCGCGGAAAAACCGGGACGGAAATGGCGTGCCGCGGAAAAAGCAGGCCGGAAACGGCGTGCCGCGGAAAAACGGGGCCGGATCCGGCCTCCGAAACGGCGTGCCTCGGAAAAACCGGGCCGCATCCGGCCTCCGAAACGGCGTGCCGCGGAAAAACCGGGCCGGAAACGGCGTGCCGCGGAAAAACCGGGCCGGATCCGGCCTCCGAAAAGGCGTGCCGCAGAAAAACCGGGCCAGATCCGGCCTCCGAAATGGCGTGCCGCGGAAAAACCGGGCCGGAAACGGCGTGCCGCGGAAAAACCGGGCTGGATCCGGCCTCCGAAACGGCGTGCCGCGGAAAAACCGGGCCGGAAACGGCGTGCCGCAGAAAAACCGGGCCGGATCCGGCCTCCGAAACGGCGTGCCGCGGAAAAACCGGGCCGGAAACGGCGTGCCGCGGAAAAGCCGGGCCGGATCCGGCCTCCGAAACGGCGTGCCGCGGAAAAACCGGGCCGGAAACGGCGTGCCGCGGAAAAACCGGGCCGGATCCGGCCTCCGAAACGGCGTGCCGCGGAAAAACCGGGCCAGATCCGGCCTCCGAAACGGCGTGCCGCGGAAAAAACCGGGCCGGAAACGGCGTGCCGCGGAAAAACCGGGCCGGATCCGGCCTCCGAAACGGCGTGCCGCGGAAAAACCGGGCCGGAAACGGCCTCCGAAACGGCGTGCCGCGGAAAAACCGGGCCAGATCCGGCCTCCGAAACGGCGTGCCGCGGAAAAAACCGGGCCGGAAACGGTGTGCCGCGGAAAAATTGGGCCGGATCCGGCCTCCGAACCGGCGTGCCGCAGAAAAACCGGGCCGGATCCGGCCTCCGAAACGGCGTGCCGCGGAAAAACCGGGCCGGAAACGGCGTGCTGCGGAAAAACCGGGCCGGATCCGGCCTCCGAAACGGCGTGCCGCGGAAAAAACCGGGCCGATCCGGGCTCCGAAACGGCGTGCCGCAGAAAAACCGGGCCGGAAACGGCGTGCCGTGGAAAAACTGGGCCGGATCCGGCCTCCGAAACGGCGTGCCGCGGAAAAACCGGGCCGGATCCGGCCTCCGAAACGGCGTGCCGCGGAAAAACCGGGCCGGAAATGGCGTGCCGCAGAAAAACCGGGCCGGAAACGGCGTGCCGCGGAAAAACCGGGTCGGATCCAGCCTCCGAAACGGCGTGCCGTGGAAAAACCGGGCCGGAAACGGCGTGCCGCAGAAAAACCGGGCCGGATCCGGCCTCCGAAACGGCGTGCCACGGAAAAACCGGGCCGGATCTGGCCTCCGAAACGGCGTGCCGCGGAAAAACCGGGCCGGATCCGGCCTCCGAAACGGCGTGCCGCGGAAAAACCGGGACGGAAATGGCGTGCCGCGGAAAAAGCAGGCCGGAAACGGCGTGCCGCGGAAAAACCGGGCAGGATCCGGCCTCCGAAACGGCGTGCCGCGGAAAAACCGGACCGCATCCGGCCTCCGAAACGGCGTGCCGCGGAAAAACCGGGCCGGATCCGGCCTCCGAAACGGCGTGCCGCGGAAAAACCGGGCCGGAAATGGCGTGCCGCAGAAAAACCGGGCCGGAAACGGCGTGCCGCGGAAAAACCGGGTCGGATCCAGCCTCCGAAACGGCGTGCCGTGGAAAAACCGGGCCGGAAACGGCGTGCCGCAGAAAAACCGGGCCGGAAACGGCGTGCCGCGGAAAAACCGGGCCGGATCCGGCCTCCGAAACGGCGTGCCGCGGAAAAACCGGGCTGGAAACGGCCTCCGAAACGGCGTGCCGCGGAAAAACCGGGCCGGAAATGGCGTGCCGCGGAAAAACTGGGCCGGATCCGGCCTCCGAAACGGCGTGCCGCAGAAAAACCGGGCCGGAAACGGCTTGCCGTAGAAAACCGGGCCGGATCCGGCCTCCGAAACGGCGTGCCGCGGAAAAACCGGGCCGGATCCGGCCTCCGAAACGGCGTGCCGCGGAAAAACCGGGCCGGAAACGGCGTGCCGCGGAAAAACCGGGCTGGATCCGGCCTCCAAAACGGCGTGCCGCGGAAAAACCGGGCCGGGAACAGCGTGCCGCGGAAAAACCGGGCCGGATCCGGCCTCCGAAACGGCGTGCCGCAGAAAAACCGGGCCGGAAACGGCGTGCCGCGGAAAAACCGGGCCAGATCCGGCCTCCGAAACGGCGTGCCGCGGAAAAACCGGGCCGGAAACGGCCTCCGAAACGGCGTGCCGCGGAAAAACCGGGCCGGGAACGGCGTGCCGCGGAAAAACCGGGCCAGATCCGGCCTCTGAAACGGCGTGCCGCGGAAAAACCGGGCCGGATCCGGCCTCCGAAACGGCGTGCCGCGGAAAAACCGGGCCGGGAACGGCGTGCCGCGGAAAAACCAGGCCGGATCCGGCCTCCGAAACGGCGTGCCGCGGAAAAACCGGGCCGGAAACGGCGTGCCGCGGAAAAACCGGGCCGGAAACAGCCTCCGAAACAGCGTGCCGCAGAAAAACCGGGCCGGATCCGGCCTCCAAAACGGCGTGCCGCGGAAAAACCGGGCCGGAAACGGCGTGCCGCGGAAAAACCGGGCCGGATCCGGCCTCCGAAACGGCGTGCCGCGGAAAAACCGGGCCGGATCCGGCCTCCGAAATGGCGTGCGGCGGCAAAACCGGGCCGCATCCGGCCTCCGAAATGGCGTGCGGCGGCAACACCGGGCCGGATCCGGCCTCCGAAACGGCGTGCCGCGGAAAAACCGGGACGGAAACGGCGTGCCGCGGAAAAACCGGGCCGGAAACGGCCTCCGAAAAGGCGTGCCGCAGAAAAACCGGGCCGGATCCGGCCTCCGAAACGGCGTGCCGCGGAAAAACCGGGCCGGATCCGGCCTCCGAAACGGCGTGCCGCGGAAAAACCGGGCCGATCCGGCCTCCGAAATGGCGTGACGCGGAAAAACCGGGCCGGATCCGGCCTCCGAAACGGCGTGCCGCGGAAAAACCGGGACGGAAATGGCGTGCCGCGGAAAAAAGCAGGCCGGAAACGGCGTGCCGCGGAAAAACGGGGCCGGATCCGGCCTCCGAAACGGCGTGCCTCGGAAAAACCGGGCCGCATCCGGCCTCCGAAACGGCGTGCCGCGGAAAAACCGGGCCGGAAACGGCGTGCCGCGGAAAAAACCGGGCCGGATCCGGCCTCCGAAAAGGCGTGCCGCAGAAAAACCGGGCCAGATCCGGCCTCCGAAATGGCGTGCCGCAGAAAAACCGGGCCGGAAACGGCGTGCCGCGGAAAAACCGGGCCGGATCCGGCCTCCGAAACGGCGTGCCGCGGAAAAACCGGGCCGGAAACGGCGTGCCGCAGAAAAACCGGGCCGGATCCGGCCTCCGAAACGGCGTGCCGCGGAAAAACCGGGCCGGAAACGGCGTGCCGCGGAAAAGCCGGGCCGGATCCGGCCTCCGAAACGGCGTGCCGCGGAAAAACCGGGCCGGAAACGGCGTGCCGCGGAAAAACCGGGCCGGATCCGGCCTCCGAAACGGCGTGCCGCGGAAAAACCGGGCCAGATCCGGCCTCCGAAACGGCGTGCCGCGGAAAAAACCGGGCCGGAAACGGCGTGCCGCGGAAAAAACCGGGCCGGATCCGGCCTCCGAAACGGCGTGCCGCGGAAAAACCGGGCCGGAAACGGCCTCCGAAACGGCGTGCCGCGGAAAAACCGGGCCAGATCCGGCCTCCGAAACGGCGTGCCGCGGAAAAACCGGGCCGGAAACGGTGTGCCGCGGAAAAATTGGGCCGGATCCGGCCTCCGAACCGGCGTGCCGCAGAAAAACCGGGCCGGATCCGGCCTCCGAAACGGCGTGCCGCGGAAAAACCGGGCCGGAAACGGCGTGCCGCGGAAAAACCGGGCCGGATCCGGCCTCCGAAACGGCGTGCCGCGGAAAAACCGGGCCGATCCGGGCTCCGAAACGGCGTGCCGCAGAAAAACCGGGCCGGAAACGGCGTGCCGTGGAAAAACTGGGCCGGATCCGGCCTCCGAAACGGCGTGCCGCGGAAAAACCGGGCCGGATCCGGCCTCCGAAACGGCGTGCCGCGGAAAAACCGGGCCGGAAATGGCGTGCCGCAGAAAAACCGGGCCGGAAACGGCGTGCCGCGGAAAAACCGGGTCGGATCCAGCCTCCGAAACGGCGTGCCGTGGAAAAACCGGGCCGGAAACGGCGTGCCGCAGAAAAACCGGGCCGGATCCGGCCTCCGAAACGGCGTGCCACGGAAAAACCGGGCCGGATCTGGCCTCCGAAACGGCGTGCCGCGGAAAAACCGGGCCGGATCCGGCCTCCGAAACGGCGTGCTGCGGAAAATCGGGCCGGAAACGGCGTACCGCGGAAAAACCGGGCCGGATCCGGCCTCCGAAACGGCGTGTCGCGGAAAAACCGGGCCAGAAACGGTGTGCCGCGGAAAAATTGGGCCGGATCCGGCCTCCGAAACGGCGTGCCGCAGAAAAACTGGGCCGGAAACGGCGTGCCGCGGAAAAACCGGGCCGGATCCGGCCTCTGAAACGGCGTGCCGCGGAAAAACCGGGCCGATCCGGCCTCCGAAATGGCGTGACGCGGAAAAACCGGGCCGGATCCGGCCTCCGAAACGGCGTGCCGTGGAAAAACCGGGACGGAAATGGCGTGCCGCGGAAAAAGCAGGCCGGAAACGGCGTGCCGCGGAAAAACCGGGCAGGATCCGGCCTCCGAAACGGCGTGCCGCGGAAAAACCGGGCCGATCCGGCCTCCGAAACGGCGTGCCGCAGAAAAACCGGGCCGGAAACGGCGTGCCGTGGAAAAACTGGGCCGGATCCGGCCTCCGAAACGGCGTGCCGCGGAAAAACCGGGCCGGATCCGGCCTCCGAAACGGCGTGCCGCGGAAAAACCGGGCCGGAAATGGCGTGCCGCAGAAAAACCGGGCCGGAAACGGCGTGCCGCGGAAAAACCGGGTCGGATCCAGCCTCCGAAACGGCGTGCCGTGGAAAAACCGGGCCGGAAACGGCGTGCCGCAGAAAAACCGGGCCGGATCCGGCCTCCGAAACGGCGTGCCGCGGAAAAACCGGGCCGGATCTGGCCTCCGAAACGGCGTGCCGCGGAAAAACCGGGCCGGATCCGGCCTCCGAAACGGCGTGCTGCGGAAAATCGGGCCGGAAACGGCGTGCCGCGGAAAAACCGGGCCGGATCCGGCCTCCGAAACGGCGTGCCGCGGAAAAACCGGGCCAGAAACGGTGTGCCGCGGAAAAATTGGGCCGGATCCGGCCTCCGAAACGGCGTGCCGCAGAAAAACAGGGCCAGATCCGGCCTCCGAAACGGTGTGCCGCGGAAAAACCGGGCCGGAAACGGCGTGCCGCGGAAAAACCGGGACGGAAACGGCGTGCCGCGGAAAACCGGGCCGGAAACGGCGTGCCGCGGAAAAACCGGGCCGGATCCGGCCTCCGAAACGGCGTGCCTCGGAAAAACCGGGCCGGATCCGGCCTCCGAAACGGCGTGCGGCGGAAAAACCATCCGGATCCGGCCTCCGAAACAGCGTGCCGCGGAAAAACTGGGCCAGATCCGGCCTCCGAAACGGCGTGCCGCAGAAAAACCGGGCCGGATCCGGCCTCCGAAACGGCGTGCCGCGGAAAAACCGGGCCGGAAACGGCGTGCCGCGGAAAAACCGGGCCGGATCCGGCCTCCGAAACGGCGTGCCGCGGAAAAACCGGGCCGGGAACGGCGTGCCGCGGAAAAACCGGGCCAGATCCGGCCTCCGAAACGGCGTGCCGCAGAAAAACCGGGCCGGAAACGGCGTGCCGCGGAAAAACCGGGCCGGAAACGGCCTCCGAAACAGCGTGCCGCAGAAAAACCGGGCCGGATCCGGCCTCCGAAACGGCGTGCCGCGGAAAAACCGGGCCGGAAACGGCGTGCCGCGGAAAAACCGGGCCGGATCCGGCCTCCGAAAAGGCGTGCCGCAGAAAAACCGGGCCAGATCCGGCCTCCGAAATGGCGTGCCGCGGAAAAACCAGGCCGGAAACGGCGTGCCGCGGAAAAACCGGGCCGGATCCGGCCTCCGAAACGGTGTGCCGCGGAAAAACCGGGCCGGAAACGGCGTGCCGCAGAAAAACCGGGCCGGATCCAGCCTCCGAAACGGCATGCCGCGGAAAAACCGGGCCGGAAACGGCGTGCCGCGGAAAAACCGGGCCGGATCCGGCCTCCGAAACGGCGTGCCGCGGAAAAACCGGGCCGGATCCGGCCTCCGAAACGGCGTGCCGCGTAAAAACCGGGCTGGATCCGGCCTCCGAAACGGCGTGCCGCGGAAAAACCGGGCCGGGAACGGCGTGCCGCTTAAAAACCGGGCCGGATCCGGCCTCCGAAACGGCGTGCCGCGGAAAAACCGGGCCGGAAACGGCGTGCCGCGGAAAAACCGGGCCGGATCCGGCCTCCGAAACGGCGTGCCGCGGGAAAACCGGGCCGGATCCGGCCTCCGAAACGGCGTGCCGCGGAAAAACCGGGCCGGAAACGGCGTGCCGCGGAAAAACCGGGCCGGATCCGGCCTCCGAAACGGCGTGCCGCGGAAAAACCGGGCTGGAAACGGCCTCCGAAACGGCGTGCCGCGGAAAAAACCGGGCCGGAAATGGCGTGCCGCGGAAAAACTGGGCCGGATCCGGCCTCCGAAACGGCGTGCCGCAGAAAAACCGGGCCGGAAACGGCTTGCCGTAGAAAACCGGGCCGGATCCGGCCTCCGAAACGGCGTGCCGCGGAAAAACCGGGCCGGATCCGGCCTCCGAAACGGCGTGCCGCGGAAAAACCGGGCCGGAAACGGCGTGCCGCGGAAAAACCGGGCCGGATCCGGCCTCCGAAACGGCGTGCCGCGGAAAAACCGGGCCGGGAACGGCGTGCCGCGGAAAAACCGGGCCGGATCCGGCCTCCGAAACGGCGTGCCGCAGAAAAACCGGGCCGGAAACGGCGTGCCGCGGAAAAACCGGGCCGGAAACGGCCTCCGAAACAGCGTGCCGCAGAAAAACCGGGCCGGATCCGGCCTCCGAAACGGCGTGCCGCGGAAAAACCGGGCCGGAAACGGCGTGCCGCGGAAAAACCGGGCCGGATCCGGCCTCCGAAACGGCGTGCCGCGGAAAAACCGGGCCGGATCCGGCCTCCGAAATGGCGTGCGGCGGCAAAACCGGGCCGGATCCGGCCTCCGAAATGGCGTGCGGCGGCAAAACCGGGCCGGATCCGGCCTCCGAAACGGCGTGCCGCGGAAAAACCGGGACGGAAACGGCGTGCCGCGGAAAAACCGGGCCGGAAACGGCCTCCGAAACGGCGTGCCGCAGAAAAACCGGGCCGGATCCGGCCTCCGAAACGGCGTGCCGCGGAAAAACCGGGCCGGGAACGGCGTGCCGCGGAAAAACCAGGCCGGATCCGGCCTCCGAAACGGCGTGCCGCGGAAAAACCGGGCCGGAAACGGCGTGCCGCGGAAAAACCGGGCCGGAAACAGCCTCCGAAACAGCGTGCCGCAGAAAAACCGGGCCGGATCCGGCCTCCAAAACGGCGTGCCGCGGAAAAACCGGGCCGGAAACGGCGTGCCGCGGAAAAACCGGGCCGGATCCGGCCTCCGAAACGGCGTGCCGCGGAAAAACCGGGCCGGATCCGGCCTCCGAAATGGCGTGCGGCGGCAAAACCGGGCCGCATCCGGCCTCCGAAATGGCGTGCGGCGGCAAAACCGGGCCGGATCCGGCCTCCGAAACGGCGTGCCGCGGAAAAACCGGGACGGAAACGGCGTGCCGCGGAAAAACCGGGCCGGAAACGGCCTCCGAAACGGCGTGCCGCAGAAAAACCGGGCCGGATCCGGCCTCCGAAACGGCGTGCCGCGGAAAAACCGGGCCGGATCCGGCCTCCGAAACGGCGTGCCGCGGAAAAACCGGGCCGATCCGGCCTCCGAAATGGCGTGACGCGGAAAAACCGGGCCGGATCCGGCCTCCGAAACGGCGTGCCGCGGAAAAACCGGGACGGAAATGGCGTGCCGCGGAAAAAGCAGGCCGGAAACGGCGTGCCGCGGAAAAACGGGGCCGGATCCGGCCTCCGAAACGGCGTGCCTCGGAAAAACCGGGCCGCATCCGGCCTCCGAAACGGCGTGCCGCGGAAAAACCGGGCCGGAAACGGCGTGCCGCGGAAAAACCGGGCCGGATCCGGCCTCCGAAAAGGCGTGCCGCAGAAAAACCGGGCCAGATCCGGCCTCCGAAATGGCGTGCCGCGGAAAAACCGGGCCGGAAACGGCGTGCCGCGGAAAAAACCGGGCTGGATCCGGCCTCCGAAACGGCGTGCCGCGGAAAAACCGGGCCGGAAACGGCGTGCCGCAGAAAAACCGGGCCGGATCCGGCCTCCGAAACGGCGTGCCGCGGAAAAACCGGGCCGGAAACGGCGTGCCGCGGAAAAGCCGGGCCGGATCCGGCCTCCGAAACGGCGTGCCGCGGAAAAACCGGGCCGGAAACGGCGTGCCGCGGAAAAACCGGGACGGAAACGGCGTGCCGCGGAAAAACCGGGCCAGATCCGGCCTCCGAAACGGCGTGCCGCGGAAAAACCGGGCCGGAAACGGCGTGCCGCGGAAAAACCGGGCCGGATCCGGCCTCCGAAACGGCGTGCCGCGGAAAAACCGGGCCGGAAACGGCCTCCGAAACGGCGTGCCGCGGAAAAACCGGGCCAGATCCGGCCTCCGAAACGGCGTGCCGCGGAAAAACCGGGCCGGAAACGGTGTGCCGCGGAAAAATTGGGCCGGATCCGGCCTCCGAACCGGCGTGCCGCAGAAAAACCGGGCCGGATCCGGCCTCCGAAACGGCGTGCCGCGGAAAAACCGGGCCGGAAACGGCGTGCTGCGGAAAAACCGGGCCGGATCCGGCCTCCGAAACGGCGTGCCGCGGAAAAACCGGGCCGATCCGGGCTCCGAAACGGCGTGCCGCAGAAAAACCGGGCCGGAAACGGCGTGCCGTGGAAAAACTGGGCCGGATCCGGCCTCCGAAACGGCGTGCCGCGGAAAAACCGGGCCGGATCCGGCCTCCGAAACGGCGTGCCGCGGAAAAACCGGGCCGGAAATGGCGTGCCGCAGAAAAACCGGGCCGGAAACGGCGTGCCGCGGAAAAACCGGGTCGGATCCAGCCTCCGAAACGGCGTGCCGTGGAAAAACCGGGCCGGAAACGGCGTGCCGCAGAAAAACCGGGCCGGATCCGGCCTCCGAAACGGCGTGCCACGGAAAAACCGGGCCGGATCTGGCCTCCGAAACGGCGTGCCGCGGAAAAACCGGGCCGGATCCGGCCTCCGAAACGGCGTGCCGCGGAAAAACCGGGACGGAAATGGCGTGCCGCGGAAAAAGCAGGCCGGAAACGGCGTGCCGCGGAAAAACCGGGCAGGATCCGGCCTCCGAAACGGCGTGCCGCGGAAAAACCGGGCCGATCCGGCCTCCGAAACGGCGTGCCGCGGAAAAACCGGGCCGGAAACGGCGTGCCGCGGGAAAACCGGGCCGGATCCGGCCTCCGAAACGGCGTGTCGCGGAAAAACCGGGCCAGAAACGGTGTGCCGCGGAAAAATTGGGCCGGATCCGGCCTCCGAAACGGCGTGCCGCAGAAAAACTGGGCCGGAAACGGCGTGCCGCGGAAAAACCGGGCCGGATCCGGCCTCCGAAACGGCGTGCCGCGGAAAAACCGGGCCGATCCGGCCTCCGAAATGGCGTGACGCGGAAAAACCGGGCCGGATCCGGCCTCCGAAACGGCGTGCCGCGGAAAAACCGGGACGGAAATGGCGTGCCGCGGAAAAAGCAGGCCGGAAACGGCGTGCCGCGGAAAAACCGGGCAGGATCCGGCCTCCGAAACGGCGTGCCGCGGAAAAAACCGGGCCGATCCGGCCTCCGAAACGGCGTGCCGCAGAAAAACCGGGCCGGAAACGGCGTGCCGTGGAAAAACTGGGCCGGATCCGGCCTCCGAAACGGCGTGCCGCGGAAAAACCGGGCCGGATCCGGCCTCCGAAACGGCGTGCCGCGGAAAAACCGGGCCGGAAATGGCGTGCCGCAGAAAAACCGGGCCGGAAACGGCGTGCCGCGGAAAAACCGGGTCGGATCCAGCCTCCGAAACGGCGTGCCGTGGAAAAACCGGGCCGGAAACGGCGTGCCGCAGAAAAACCGGGCCGGATCCGGCCTCCGAAACGGCGTGCCGCGGAAAAACCGGGCCGGATCTGGCCTCCGAAATGGCGTGCCGCGGAAAAACCGGGCCGGATCCGGCCTCCGAAACGGCGTGCTGCGGAAAATCGGGCCGGAAACGGCGTGCCGCGGAAAAACCGGGCCGGATCCGGCCTCCGAAACGGCGTGCCGCGGAAAAACCGGGCCAGAAACGGTGTGCCGCGGAAAAATTGGGCCGGATCCGGCCTCCGAAACGGCGTGCCGCAGAAAAACCGGGCCAGATCCGGCCTCCGAAACGGTGTGCCGCGGAAAAACCGGGCCGGAAACGGCGTGCCGCGGAAAAACCGGGCCGGATCCAGCCTCCGAAACGGCGTGCCGCGGAAAAACCGGGCCGATCCGGCCTCCGAAATGGCGTGACGCGGCAAAACCGGGCCGGATCCAGCCTCCGAAACGGCGTGCCGCGGAAAAACCGGGCCGGATCCGGCCTCCGAAACGGCGTGCGGCGGAAAAACCATCCGGATCCGGCCTCCGAAACAGCGTGCCGCGGAAAAACTGGGCCAGATCCGGCCTCCGAAACGGCGTGCCGCAGAAAAACCGGGCCGGATCCGGCCTCCGAAACGGCGTGCCGCGGAAAAACCGGGCCGGAAACGGCGTGCCGCGGAAAAACCGGGCCGGATCCGGCCTCCGAAACGGCGTGCCGCGGAAAAAACCGGGCCGGGAACGGCGTGCCGCGGAAAAACCGGGCCAGATCCGGCCTCCGAAACGGCGTGCCGCAGAAAAACCGGGCCGGAAACGGCGTGCCGCGGAAAAACCGGGCCGGAAACGGCCTCCGAAACAGCGTGCCGCAGAAAAACCGGGCCGGATCCGGCCTCCGAAACGGCGTGCCGCGGAAAAAACCGGGCCGGAAACGGCGTGCCGCGGAAAAACCGGGCCGGATCCGGCCTCCGAAAAGGCGTGCCGCAGAAAAACCGGGCCAGATCCGGCCTCCGAAATGGCGTGCCGCGGAAAAACCAGGCCGGAAACGGCGTGCCGCGGAAAAACCGGGCCGGATCCGGCCTCCGAAACGGCGTGCCGCGGAAAAACCGGGCCGGAAACGGCGTGCCGCAGAAAAACCGGGCCGGATCCAGCCTCCGAAACGGCATGCCGCGGAAAAACCGGGCCGGAAACGGCGTGCCGCGGAAAAACCGGGCCGGATCCGGCCTCCGAAACGGCGTGCCGCGGAAAAACCGGGCCGGATCCGGCCTCCGAAACGGCGTGCCGCGTAAAAACCGGGCTGGATCCGGCCTCCGAAACGGCGTGCCGCGGAAAAACCGGGCCGGGAACGGCGTGCCGCTTAAAAACCGGGCCGGATCCGGCCTCCGAAACGGCGTGCCGCGGAAAAACCGGGCCGGAAACGGCGTGCCGCGGAAAAACCGGGCCGGATCCGGCCTCCGAAACGGCGTGCCGCGGGAAAACCGGGCCGGATCCGGCCTCCGAAACGGCGTGCCGCGGAAAAACCGGGCCGGAAACGGCGTGCCGCGGAAAAACCGGGCCGGATCCGGCCTCCGAAACGGCGTGCCGCGGAAAAACCGGGCTGGAAACGGCCTCCGAAACGGCGTGCCGCGGAAAAACCGGGCCGGAAATGGCGTGCCGCGGAAAAACTGGGCCGGATCCGGCCTCCGAAACGGCGTGCCGCAGAAAAACCGGGCCGGAAACGGCTTGCCGTAGAAAACCGGGCCGGATCCGGCCTCCGAAACGGCGTGCCGCGGAAAAACCGGGCCGGATCCGGCCTCCGAAACGGCATGCCGCGGAAAAAACCGGGCCGGAAACGGCGTGCCGCGGAAAAACCGGGCCGGATCCGGCCTCCGAAACGGCGTGCCGCGGAAAAAACCGGGCCGGGAACGGCGTGCCGCGGAAAAACCGGGCCGGATCCGGCCTCCGAAACGGCGTGCCGCAGAAAAACCGGGCCGGAAACGGCGTGCCGCGGAAAAACCGGGCCGGAAACGGCCTCCGAAACAGCGTGCCGCAGAAAAACCGGGCCGGATCCGGCCTCCGAAACGGCGTGCCGCGGAAAAACCGGGCCGGAAACGGCGTGCCGCGGAAAAACCGGGCCGGATCCGGCCTCCGAAACGGCGTGCCGCGGAAAAACCGGGCCGGATCCGGCCTCCGAAATGGCGTGCGGCGGCAAAACCGGGCCGGATCCGGCCTCCGAAATGGCGTGCGGCGGCAAAACCGGGCCGGATCCGGCCTCCGAAACGGCGTGCCGCGGAAAAACCGGGACGGAAACGGCGTGCCGCGGAAAAACCGGGCCGGAAACGGCCTCCGAAACGGCGTGCCGCAGAAAAACCGGGCCGGATCCGGCCTCCGAAACGGCGTGCCGCGGAAAAACCGGGCCGGGAACGGCGTGCCGCGGAAAAACCAGGCCGGATCCGGCCTCCGAAACGGCGTGCCGCGGAAAAACCGGGCCGGAAACGGCGTGCCGCGGAAAAACCGGGCCGGAAACAGCCTCCGAAACAGCGTGCCGCAGAAAAACCGGGCCGGATCCGGCCTCCAAAACGGCGTGCCGCGGAAAAACCGGGCCGGAAACGGCGTGCCGCGGAAAAACCGGGCCGGATCCGGCCTCCGAAACGGCGTGCCGCGGAAAAACCGGGCCGGATCCGGCCTCCGAAATGGCGTGCGGCGGCAAAACCGGGCCGCATCCGGCCTCCGAAATGGCGTGCGGCGGCAAAACCGGGCCGGATCCGGCCTCCGAAACGGCGTGCCGCGGAAAAACCGGGACGGAAACGGCGTGCCGCGGAAAAACCGGGCCGGAAACGGCCTCCGAAACGGCGTGCCGCAGAAAAACCGGGCCGGATCCGGCCTCCGAAACGGCGTGCCGCGGAAAAACCGGGCCGGATCCGGCCTCCGAAACGGCGTGCCGCGGAAAAAACCGGGCCGATCCGGCCTCCGAAATGGCGTGACGCGGAAAAACCGGGCCGGATCCGGCCTCCGAAACGGCGTGCCGCGGAAAAACCGGGACGGAAATGGCGTGCCGCGGAAAAAGCAGGCCGGAAACGGCGTGCCGCGGAAAAACGGGGCCGGATCCGGCCTCCGAAACGGCGTGCCTCGGAAAAACCGGGCCGCATCCGGCCTCCGAAACGGCGTGCCGCGGAAAAACCGGGCCGGAAACGGCGTGCCGCGGAAAAACCGGGCCGGATCCGGCCTCCGAAAAGGCGTGCCGCAGAAAAACCGGGCCAGATCCGGCCTCCGAAATGGCGTGCCGCGGAAAAACCGGGCCAGAAACGGCGTGCCGCGGAAAAACCGGGCTGGATCCGGCCTCCGAAACGGCGTGCCGCGGAAAAACCGGGCCGGAAACGGCGTGCCGCAGAAAAACCGGGCCGGATCCGGCCTCCGAAACGGCGTGCCGCGGAAAAAACCGGGCCGGAAACGGCGTGCCGCGGAAAAGCCGGGCCGGATCCGGCCTCCGAAACGGCGTGCCGCGGAAACACCGGGCCGGAAACGGCGTGCCGCGGAAAAACCGGGCCGGATCCGGCCTCCGAAACGGCGTGCCGCGGAAAAACCGGGCCAGATCCGGCCTCCGAAACGGCGTGCCGCGGAAAAAACCGGGCCGGAAACGGCGTGCCGCGGAAAAACCGGGCCGGATCCGGCCTCCGAAACGGCGTGCCGCGGAAAAACCGGGCCGGAAACGGCCTCCGAAACGGCGTGCCGCGGAAAAACCGGGCCAGATCCGGCCTCCGAAACGGCGTGCCGCGGAAAAACCGGGCCGGAAACGGTGTGCCGCGGAAAAATTGGGCCGGATCCGGCCTCCGAACCGGCGTGCCGCAGAAAAACCGGGCCGGATCCGGCCTCCGAAACGGCGTGCCGCGGAAAAACCGGGCCGGAAACGGCGTGCCGCGGAAAAACCGGGCCGGATCCGGCCTCCGAAACGGCGTGCCGCGGAAAAACCGGGCCGATCCGGGCTCCGAAACGGCGTGCCGCAGAAAAACCGGGCCGGAAACGGCGTGCCGTGGAAAAACTGGGCCGGATCCGGCCTCCGAAACGGCGTGCCGCGGAAAAACCGGGCCGGATCCGGCCTCCGAAACGGCGTGCCGCGGAAAAACCGGGCCGGAAATGGCGTGCCGCAGAAAAACCGGGCCGGAAACGGCGTGCCGCGGAAAAACCGGGTCGGATCCAGCCTCCGAAACGGCGTGCCGTGGAAAAACCGGGCCGGAAACGGCGTGCCGCAGAAAAACCGGGCCGGATCCGGCCTCCGAAACGGCGTGCCACGGAAAAACCGGGCCGGATCTGGCCTCCGAAACGGCGTGCCGCGGAAAAACCGGGCCGGATCCGGCCTCCGAAACGGCGTGCCGCGGAAAAACCGGGACGGAAATGGCGTGCCGCGGAAAAAGCAGGCCGGAAACGGCGTGCCGCGGAAAAACCGGGCAGGATCCGGCCTCCGAAACGGCGTGCCGCGGAAAAACCGGGCCGATCCGGCCTCCGAAACGGCGTGCCGCAGAAAAACCGGGCCGGAAACGGCGTGCCGTGGAAAAACTGGGCCGGATCCGGCCTCCGAAACGGCGTGCCGCGGAAAAACCGGGCCGGATCCGGCCTCCGAAACGGCGTGCCGCGGAAAAACCGGGCCGGAAATGGCGTGCCGCAGAAAAACCGGGCCGGAAACGGCGTGCCGCGGAAAAACCGGGTCGGATCCAGCCTCCGAAACGGCGTGCCGTGGAAAAACCGGGCCGGAAACGGCGTGCCGCAGAAAAACCGGGCCGGATCCGGCCTCCGAAACGGCATGCCGCGGAAAAACCGGGCCGGATCTGGCCTCCGAAACGGCGTGCCGCGGAAAAACCGGGCCGGATCCGGCCTCCGAAACGGCGTGCTGCGGAAAATCGGGCCGGAAACGGCGTGCCGCGGAAAAACCGGGCCGGATCCGGCCTCCGAAACGGCGTGCCGCGGAAAAACCGGGCCAGAAACGGTGTGCCGCGGAAAAATTGGGCCGGATCCGGCCTCCGAAACGGCGTGCCGCAGAAAAACCGGGCCAGATCCGGCCTCCGAAACGGTGTGCCGCGGAAAAACCGGGCCGGAAACGGCGTGCCGCGGAAAAACCGGGCCGGATCCAGCCTCCGAAACGGCGTGCCGCGGAAAAACCGGGCCGATCCGGCCTCCGAAATGGCGTGACGCGGAAAAACCGGGCCGGATCCGGCCTCCGAAACGGCGTGCCGCGGAAAAACCGGGACGGAAACGGCGTGCCGCGGAAAACCGGGCCGGAAACGGCGTGCCGCGGAAAAACCGGGCCGGATCCGGCCTCCGAAACGGCGTGCCTCGGAAAAACCGGGCCGGATCCGGCCTCCGAAACGGCGTGCGGCGGAAAAACCATCCGGATCCGGCCTCCGAAACAGCGTGCCGCGGAAAAACTGGGCCAGATCCGGCCTCCGAAACGGCGTGCCGCAGAAAAACCGGGCCGGATCCGGCCTCCGAAACGGCGTGCCGCGGAAAAAACCGGGCCGGAAACGGCGTGCCGCGGAAAAACCGGGCCGGATCCGGCCTCCGAAACGGCGTGCCGCGGAAAAAACCGGGCCGGGAACGGCGTGCCGCGGAAAAACCGGGCCAGATCCGGCCTCCGAAACGGCGTGCCGCAGAAAAACCGGGCCGGAAACGGCGTGCCGCGGAAAAACCGGGCCGGAAACGGCCTCCGAAACAGCGTGCCGCAGAAAAACCGGGCCGGATCCGGCCTCCGAAACGGCGTGCCGCGGAAAAACCGGGCCGGAAACGGCGTGCCGCGGAAAAACCGGGCCGGATCCGGCCTCCGAAAAGGCGTGCCGCAGAAAAACCGGGCCAGATCCGGCCTCCGAAATGGCGTGCCGCGGAAAAACCAGGCCGGAAACGGCGTGCCGCGGAAAAACCGGGCCGGATCCGGCCTCCGAAACGGCGTGCCGCGGAAAAACCGGGCCGGAAACGGCGTGCCGCAGAAAAACCGGGCCGGATCCAGCCTCCGAAACGGCATGCCGCGGAAAAACCGGGCCGGAAACGGCGTGCCGCGGAAAAACCGGGCCGGATCCGGCCTCCGAAACGGCGTGCCGCGGAAAAACCGGGCCGGATCCGGCCTCCGAAACGGCGTGCCGCGTAAAAACCGGGCTGGATCCGGCCTCCGAAACGGCGTGCCGCGGAAAAAACCGGGCCGGGAACGGCGTGCCGCTTAAAAACCGGGCCGGATCCGGCCTCCGAAACGGCGTGCCGCGGAAAAACCGGGCCGGAAACGGCGTGCCGCGGAAAAACCGGGCCGGATCCGGCCTCCGAAACGGCGTGCCGCGGGAAAACCGGGCCGGATCCGGCCTCCGAAACGGCGTGCCGCGGAAAAACCGGGCCGGAAACGGCGTGCCGCGGAAAAACCGGGCCGGATCCGGCCTCCGAAACGGCGTGCCGCGGAAAAACCGGGCTGGAAACGGCCTCCGAAACGGCGTGCCGCGGAAAAACCGGGCCGGAAATGGCGTGCCGCGGAAAAACTGGGCCGGATCCGGCCTCCGAAACGGCGTGCCGCGGAAAAACCGGGCCGGAAACGGCTTGCCGTAGAAAACCGGGCCGGATCCGGCCTCCGAAACGGCGTGCCGCGGAAAAACCGGGCCGGATCCGGCCTCCGAAACGGCGTGCCGCGGAAAAACCGGGCCGGAAACGGCGTGCCGCGGAAAAACCGGGCCGGATCCGGCCTCCGAAACGGCGTGCCGCGGAAAAACCGGGCCGGGAACGGCGTGCCGCGGAAAAACCGGGCCGGATCCGGCCTCCGAAACGGCGTGCCGCAGAAAAACCGGGCCGGAAACGGCGTGCCGCGGAAAAACCGGGCCGGAAACGGCCTCCGAAACAGCGTGCCGCAGAAAAACCGGGCCGGATCCGGCCTCCGAAACGGCGTGCCGCGGAAAAACCGGGCCGGAAACGGCGTGCCGCGGAAAAACCGGGCCGGATCCGGCCTCCGAAACGGCGTGCCGCGGAAAAACCGGGCCGGATCCGGCCTCCGAAATGGCGTGCGGCGGCAAAACCGGGCCGGATCCGGCCTCCGAAATGGCGTGCGGCGGCAAAACCGGGCCGGATCCGGCCTCCGAAACGGCGTGCCGCGGAAAAACCGGGACGGAAACGGCGTGCCGCGGAAAAACCGGGCCGGAAACGGCCTCCGAAACGGCGTGCCGCAGAAAAACCGGGCCGGATCCGGCCTCCGAAACGGCGTGCCGCGGAAAAACCGGGCCGGATCCGGCCTCCGAAACGGCGTGCCGCGGAAAAACCGGGCCGATCCGGCCTCCGAAATGGCGTGACGCGGAAAAACCGGGCCGGATCCGGCCTCCGAAACGGCGTGCCGCGGAAAAACCGGGACGGAAATGGCGTGCCGCGGAAAAAGCAGGCCGGAAACGGCGTGCCGCGGAAAAACGGGGCCGGATCCGGCCTCCGAAACGGCGTGCCTCGGAAAAACCGGGCCGCATCCGGCCTCCGAAACGGCGTGCCGCGGAAAAACCGGGCTGGATCCGGCCTCCGAAACAGCGTGCCGCGGAAAAACCGGGCCGGAAACGGCGTGCCGCGGAAAAACCGGGCCGGATCCGGCCTCCGAAACGGCGTGCCGCGGAAAAACCGGGCCGGATCCGGCCTCCGAAACGGCGTGCCGCGGAAAAACCGGGCCGATCCGGCCTCCGAAATGGCGTGACGCGGAAAAACCGGGCCGGATCCGGCCTCCGAAACGGCGTGCCGCGGAAAAACCGGGACGGAAATGGCGTGCCGCGGAAAAAGCAGGCCGGAAACGGCGTGCCGCGGAAAAACGGGGCCGGATCCGGCCTCCGAAACGGCGTGCCTCGGAAAAACCGGGCCGCATCCGGCCTCCGAAACGGCGTGCCGCGGAAAAACCGGGCCGGAAACGGCGTGCCGCGGAAAAACCGGGCCGGATCCGGCCTCCGAAAAGGCGTGCCGCAGAAAAACCGGGCCAGATCCGGCCTCCGAAATGGCGTGCCGCGGAAAAACCGGGCCAGAAACGGCGTGCCGCGGAAAAACCGGGCTGGATCCGGCCTCCGAAACGGCGTGCCGCGGAAAAAACCGGGCCGGAAACGGCGTGCCGCAGAAAAACCGGGCCGGATCCGGCCTCCGAAACGGCGTGCCGCGGAAAAACCGGGCCGGAAACGGCGTGCCGCGGAAAAGCCGGGCCGGATCCGGCCTCCGAAACGGCGTGCCGCGGAAAAACCGGGCCGGAAACGGCGTGCCGCGGAAAAACCGGGCCGGATCCGGCCTCCGAAACGGCGTGCCGCGGAAAAACCGGGCCAGATCCGGCCTCCGAAACGGCGTGCCGCGGAAAAACCGGGCCGGAAACGGCGTGCCGCGGAAAAACCGGGCCGGATCCGGCCTCCGAAACGGCGTGCCGCGGAAAAACCGGGCCGGAAACGGCCTCCGAAACGGCGTGCCGCGGAAAAACCGGGCCAGATCCGGCCTCCGAAACGGCGTGCCGCGGAAAAACCGGGCCGGAAACGGTGTGCCGCGGAAAAATTGGGCCGGATCCGGCCTCCGAACCGGCGTGCCGCAGAAAAACCGGGCCGGATCCGGCCTCCGAAACGGCGTGCCGCGGAAAAACCGGGCCGGAAACGGCGTGCCGCGGAAAAACCGGGCCGGATCCGGCCTCCGAAACGGCGTGCCGCGGAAAAACCGGGCCGATCCGGGCTCCGAAACGGCGTGCCGCAGAAAAACCGGGCCGGAAACGGCGTGCCGTGGAAAAACTGGGCCGGATCCGGCCTCCGAAACGGCGTGCCGCGGAAAAACCGGGCCGGATCCGGCCTCCGAAACGGCGTGCCGCGGAAAAAACCGGGCCGGAAATGGCGTGCCGCAGAAAAACCGGGCCGGAAACGGCGTGCCGCGGAAAAACCGGGTCGGATCCAGCCTCCGAAACGGCGTGCCGTGGAAAAACCGGGCCGGAAACGGCGTGCCGCAGAAAAACCGGGCCGGATCCGGCCTCCGAAACGGCGTGCCACGGAAAAACCGGGCCGGATCTGGCCTCCGAAACGGCGTGCCGCGGAAAAACCGGGCCGGATCCGGCCTCCGAAACGGCGTGCCGCGGAAAAACCGGGACGGAAATGGCGTGCCGCGGAAAAAGCAGGCCGGAAACGGCGTGCCGCGGAAAAACCGGGCAGGATCCGGCCTCCGAAACGGCGTGCCGCGGAAAAACCGGGCCGATCCGGCCTCCGAAACGGCGTGCCGCAGAAAAACCGGGCCGGAAACGGCGTGCCGTGGAAAAACTGGGCCGGATCCGGCCTCCGAAACGGCGTGCCGCGGAAAAACCGGGCCGGATCCGGCCTCCGAAACGGCGTGCCGCGGAAAAACCGGGCCGGAAATGGCGTGCCGCAGAAAAACCGGGCCGGAAACGGCGTGCCGCGGAAAAACCGGGTCGGATCCAGCCTCCGAAACGGCGTGCCGTGGAAAAACCGGGCCGGAAACGGCGTGCCGCAGAAAAACCGGGCCGGATCCGGCCTCCGAAACGGCGTGCCGCGGAAAAACCGGGCCGGATCTGGCCTCCGAAACGGCGTGCCGCGGAAAAACCGGGCCGGATCCGGCCTCCGAAACGGCGTGCTGCGGAAAATCGGGCCGGAAACGGCGTGCCGCGGAAAAACCGGGCCGGATCCGGCCTCCGAAACGGCGTGCCGCGGAAAAACCGGGCCAGAAACGGTGTGCCGCGGAAAAATTGGGCCGGATCCGGCCTCCGAAACGGCGTGCCGCAGAAAAACCGGGCCAGATCCGGCCTCCGAAACGGTGTGCCGCGGAAAAACCGGGCCGGAAACGGCGTGCCGCGGAAAAACCGGGCCGGATCCAGCCTCCGAAACGGCGTGCCGCGGAAAAACCGGGCCGATCCGGCCTCCGAAATGGCGTGACGCGGAAAAACCGGGCCGGATCCGGCCTCCGAAACGGCGTGCCGCGGAAAAACCGGGACGGAAACGGCGTGCCGCGGAAAACCGGGCCGGAAACGGCGTGCCGCGGAAAAACCGGGCCGGATCCGGCCTCCGAAACGGCGTGCCTCGGAAAAACCGGGCCGGATCCGGCCTCCGAAACGGCGTGCGGCGGAAAAACCATCCGGATCCGGCCTCCGAAACAGCGTGCCGCGGAAAAACTGGGCCAGATCCGGCCTCCGAAACGGCGTGCCGCAGAAAAACCGGGCCGGATCCGGCCTCCGAAACGGCGTGCCGCGGAAAAACCGGGCCGGAAACGGCGTGCCGCGGAAAAACCGGGCCGGATCCGGCCTCCGAAACGGCGTGCCGCGGAAAAACCGGGCCGGGAACGGCGTGCCGCGGAAAAACCGGGCCAGATCCGGCCTCCGAAACGGCGTGCCGCAGAAAAACCGGGCCGGAAACGGCGTGCCGCGGAAAAACCGGGCCGGAAACGGCCTCCGAAACAGCGTGCCGCAGAAAAACCGGGCCGGATCCGGCCTCCGAAACGGCGTGCCGCGGAAAAACCGGGCCGGAAACGGCGTGCCGCGGAAAAACCGGGCCGGATCCGGCCTCCGAAAAGGCGTGCCGCAGAAAAACCGGGCCAGATCCGGCCTCCGAAATGGCGTGCCGCGGAAAAACCAGGCCGGAAACGGCGTGCCGCGGAAAAACCGGGCCGGATCCGGCCTCCGAAACGGCGTGCCGCGGAAAAACCGGGCCGGAAACGGCGTGCCGCAGAAAAACCGGGCCGGATCCAGCCTCCGAAACGGCATGCCGCGGAAAAACCGGGCCGGAAACGGCGTGCCGCGGAAAAACCGGGCCGGATCCGGCCTCCGAAACGGCGTGCCGCGGAAAAACCGGGCCGGATCCGGCCTCCGAAACGGCGTGCCGCGTAAAAACCGGGCTGGATCCGGCCTCCGAAACGGCGTGCCGCGGAAAAACCGGGCCGGGAACGGCGTGCCGCTTAAAAACCGGGCCGGATCCGGCCTCCGAAACGGCGTGCCGCGGAAAAACCGGGCCGGAAACGGCGTGCCGCGGAAAAACCGGGCCGGATCCGGCCTCCGAAACGGCGTGCCGCGGGAAAACCGGGCCGGATCCGGCCTCCGAAACGGCGTGCCGCGGAAAAACCGGGCCGGAAACGGCGTGCCGCGGAAAAACCGGGCCGGATCCGGCCTCCGAAACGGCGTGCCGCGGAAAAACCGGGCTGGAAACGGCCTCCGAAACGGCGTGCCGCGGAAAAACCGGGCCGGAAATGGCGTGCCGCGGAAAAACTGGGCCGGAAACGGCTTGCCGTAGAAAACCGGGCCGGATCCGGCCTCCGAAACGGCGTGCCGCGGAAAAACCGGGCCGGATCCGGCCTCCGAAACGGCGTGCCGCGGAAAAACCGGGCCGGAAACGGCGTGCCGCGGAAAAACCGGGCCGGATCCGGCCTCCGAAACGGCGTGCCGCGGAAAAAACCGGGCCGGGAACGGCGTGCCGCGGAAAAACCGGGCCGGATCCGGCCTCCGAAACGGCGTGCCGCAGAAAAACCGGGCCGGAAACGGCGTGCCGCGGAAAAACCGGGCCGGAAACGGCCTCCGAAACAGCGTGCCGCAGAAAAACCGGGCCGGATCCGGCCTCCGAAACGGCGTGCCGCGGAAAAACCGGGCCGGAAACGGCGTGCCGCGGAAAAACCGGGCCGGATCCGGCCTCCGAAACGGCGTGCCGCGGAAAAACCGGGCCGGATCCGGCCTCCGAAATGGCGTGCGGCGGCAAAACCGGGCCGGATCCGGCCTCCGAAATGGCGTGCGGCGGCAAAACCGGGCCGGATCCGGCCTCCGAAACGGCGTGCCGCGGAAAAACCGGGACGGAAACGGCGTGCCGCGGAAAAACCGGGCCGGAAACGGCCTCCGAAACGGCGTGCCGCAGAAAAACCGGGCCGGATCCGGCCTCCGAAACGGCGTGCCGCGGAAAAACCGGGCCGGATCCGGCCTCCGAAACGGCGTGCCGCGGAAAAACCGGGCCGATCCGGCCTCCGAAATGGCGTGACGCGGAAAAACCGGGCCGGATCCGGCCTCCGAAACGGCGTGCCGCGGAAAAACCGGGACGGAAATGGCGTGCCGCGGAAAAAGCAGGCCGGAAACGGCGTGCCGCGGAAAAACGGGGCCGGATCCGGCCTCCGAAACGGCGTGCCTCGGAAAAACCGGGCCGCATCCGGCCTCCGAAACGGCGTGCCGCGGAAAAACCGGGCTGGATCCGGCCTCCGAAACAGCGTGCCGCGGAAAAACCGGGCCGGAAACGGCGTGCCGCGGAAAAACCGGGCCGGATCCGGCCTCCGAAACGGCGTGCCGCGGAAAAACCGGGCCGGAAACGGCGTGCCGCGGAAAAACCGGGCCGGATCCGGCCTCCGAAACGGCGTGCCGTGGAAAAACCGGGCCGGAAACGGCCTCCGAAACGGCGTGCCGCGGAAAAACCGGGCCAGATCCGGCCTCCGAAACGGCGTGCCGCGGAAAAACCGGGCCGGAAACGGTGTGCCGCGGAAAAATTGGGCCGGATCCGGCCTCCGAACCGGCGTGCCGCAGAAAAACCGGGCCGGATCCGGCCTCCGAAACGGCGTGCCGCGGAAAAACCGGGCCGGAAACGGCGTGCCGCGGAAAAACCGGGCCGGATCCGGCCTCCGAAACGGCGTGCCGCGGAAAAACCGGGCCGATCCGGGCTCCGAAACGGCGTGCCGCAGAAAAACCGGGCCGGAAACGGCGTGCCGTGGAAAAACTGGGCCGGATCCGGCCTCCGAAACGGCGTGCCGCGGAAAAACCGGGCCGGAAACGGCCTCCGAAACGGCGTGCCGCGGAAAAACCGGGCCGGAAATGGCGTGCCGCAGAAAAACCGGGCCGGAAACGGCGTGCCGCGGAAAAACCGGGTCGGATCCAGCCTCCGAAACGGCGTGCCGTGGAAAAACCGGGCCGGAAACGGCGTGCCGCAGAAAAACCGGGCCGGATCCGGCCTCCGAAACGGCGTGCCGCGGAAAAACCGGGCCGATCCGGCCTCCGAAATGGCGTGACGCGGAAAAACCGGGCCGGATCCGGCCTCCGAAACGGCGTGCCGCGGAAAAACCGGGACGGAAATGGCGTGCCGCGGAAAAAGCAGGCCGGAAACGGCGTGCCGCGGAAAAACGGGGCCGGATCCGGCCTCCGAAACGGCGTGCCTCGGAAAAACCGGGCCGCATCCGGCCTCCGAAACGGCGTGCCGCGGAAAAACCGGGCCGGATCCGGCCTCCGAAACAGCGTGCCGCAGAAAAACCGGGCCGGATCCGGCCTCCGAAACGGCGTGCCGCGGAAAAACCGGGCCGATCCGGCCTCCGAAACGGCGTGCCGCAGAAAAACCGGGCCGGAAACGGCGTGCCGTGGAAAAACTGGGCCGGATCCGGCCTCCGAAACGGCGTGCCGCGGAAAAACCGGGCCGGATCCGGCCTCCGAAACGGCGTGCCGCGGAAAAACCGGGCCGGAAATGGCGTGCCGCAGAAAAACCGGGCCGGAAACGGCGTGCCGCGGAAAAACCGGGTCGGATCCAGCCTCCGAAACGGCGTGCCGTGGAAAAACCGGGCCGGAAACGGCGTGCCGCAGAAAAACCGTGCCGGATCCGGCCTCCGAAACGGCGTGCCGCGGAAAAACCGGGCCGGATCTGGCCTCCGAAACGGCGTGCCGCGGAAAAACCGGGCCGGATCCGGCCTCCGAAACGGCGTGCTGCGGAAAATCGGGCCGGAAACGGCGTGCCGCGGAAAAACCGGGCCGGATCCGGCCTCCGAAACGGCGTGCCGCGGAAAAACCGGGCCAGAAACGGTGTGCCGCGGAAAAATTGGGCCGGATCCGGCCTCCGAAACGGCGTGCCGCAGAAAAACCGGGCCAGATCCGGCCTCCGAAACGGTGTGCCGCGGAAAAACCGGGCCGGAAACGGCGTGCCGCGGAAAAACCGGGCCGGATCCGGCCTCCGAAACGGCGTGCCGCGGAAAAACCGGGCCGATCCGGCCTCCGAAATGGCGTGACGCGGAAAAACCGGGCCGGATCCGGCCTCCGAAACGGCGTGCCGCGGAAAAACCGGGACGGAAACGGCGTGCCGCGGAAAACCGGGCCGGAAACGGCGTGCCGCGGAAAAACCGGGCCGGATCCGGCCTCCGAAACGGCGTGCCTCGGAAAAACCGGGCCGGATCCGGCCTCCGAAACGGCGTGCGGCGGAAAAACCATCCGGATCCGGCCTCCGAAACAGCGTGCCGCGGAAAAACTGGGCCAGATCCGGCCTCCGAAACGGCGTGCCGCAGAAAAACCGGGCCGGATCCGGCCTCCGAAACGGCGTGCCGCGGAAAAACCGGGCCGGATCCGGCCTCCGAAACGGCGTGCCGCGGGAAAACCGGGCCGGATCCGGCCTCCGAAACGGCGTGCCGCGGAAAAACCGGGCTGGATCCGGCCTCCGAAACGGCGTGCCGCGGAAAAACCGGGCCGGGAGCGGCGTGCCGCTTAAAAACCGGGCCGGATCCGGCCTCCGAAACGGCGTGCCGCGGAAAAACCGGGCCGGAAACGGCGTGCCGCGGAAAAACCGGGCCGGATCCGGCCTCCGAAACGGCGTGCCGCGGGAAAACCGGGCCGGATCCGGCCTCCGAAACGGCGTGCCGCGGAAAAACCGGGCCGGAAACGGCGTGCCGCGGAAAAACCGGGCCGGATCCGGCCTCCGAAACGGCGTGCCGCGGAAAAACCGGGCTGGAAACGGCCTCCGAAACGGCGTGCCGCGGAAAAACCGGGCCGGAAATGGCGTGCTGCGGAAAAACTGGGCCGGATCCGGCCTCCGAAACGGCGTGCCGCAGAAAAACCGGGCCGGAAACGGCTTGCCGTAGAAAACCGGGCCGGATCCGGCCTCCGAAACGGCGTGCCGCGGAAAAACCGGGCCGGATCCGGCCTCCGAAACGGCGTGCCGCGGAAAAACCGGGCCGGAAACGGCGTGCCGCGGAAAAACCGGGCCGGATCCGGCCTCCGAAACGGCGTGCCGCGGAAAAACCGGGCCGGGAACGGCGTGCCGCGGAAAAACCGGGCCGGATCCGGCCTCCGAAACGGCGTGCCGCAGAAAAACCGGGCCGGAAACGGCGTGCCGCGGAAAAACCGGGCCGGAAACGGCCTCCGAAACAGCGTGCCGCAGAAAAACCGGGCCGGATCCGGCCTCCGAAACGGCGTGCCGCGGAAAAACCGGGCCGGAAACGGCGTGCCGCGGAAAAACCGGGCCGGATCCGGCCTCCGAAAAGGCGTGCCGCAGAAAAACCGGGCCAGATCCGGCCTCCGAAATGGCGTGCCGCGGAAAAACCGGGCCGGAAACGGCGTGCCGCGGAAAAACCGGGCTGGATCCGGCCTCCGAAACGGCGTGCCGCGGAAAAACCGGGCCGGAAACGGCGTGCCGCAGAAAAACCGGGCCGGATCCGGCCTCCGAAACGGCATGCCGCGGAAAAACCGGGCCGGAAACGGCGTGCCGCGGAAAAACCAGGCCGGATCCGGCCTCCGAAACGGCGTGCCGCGGAAAAACCGGGCCGGATCCGGCCTCCGAAACGGCGTGCCGCAGAAAAACGGGGCCGGATCCTGCCTCCGAAACGGCGTGCCGCGGAAAAACCGGGCCGGAAACGGCGTGCCGCGGAAAAACCGGGCCGGATCCGGCCTCCGAAACGGCGTGCCGCGGAAAAACCGGGCCGGATCCGGCCTCCGAAACGGCGTGCCGCGGAAAAACCGGGCCGGGAACGGCGTGCCGCGGAAAAACCAGGCCGGATCCGGCCTCCGAAACGGCGTGCCGCGGAAAAACCGGGCCGGAAACGGCGTGCCGCGGAAAAACCGGGCCGGAAACAGCCTCCGAAACGGCGTGCCGCAGAAAAACCGGGCCGGATCCGGCCTCCGAAACGGCGTGCCGCGGAAAAACCGGGCCGGAAACGGCGTGCCGCGGAAAAACCGGGCCGGATCCGGCCTCCGAAACGGCGTGCCGCGGAAAAACCGGGCCGGATCCGGCCTCCGAAATGGCGTGCGGCGGCAAAACCGGGCCGGATCCGGCCTCCGAAATGGCGTGCGGCGGCAAAACCGGGCCGGATCCGGCCTCCGAAACGGCGTGCCGCGGAAAAACCGGGACGGAAACGGCGTGCCGCGGAAAAACCGGGCCGGAAACGGCCTCCGAAACGGCGTGCCGCAGAAAAACCGGGCCGGATCCGGCCTCCGAAACGGCGTGCCGCGGAAAAACCGGGCCGGATCCGGCCTCCGAAACGGCGTGCCGCGGAAAAACCGGGCCGATCCGGCCTCCGAAATGGCGTGCCGCGGAAAAACCGGGCTGGAAACGGCCTCCGAAACGGCGTGCCGCGGAAAAACCGGGCCGGAAATGGCGTGCTGCGGAAAAACTGGGCCGGATCCGGCCTCCGAAACGGCGTGCCGCAGAAAAACCGGGCCGGAAACGGCTTGCCGTAGAAAACCGGGCCGGATCCGGCCTCCGAAACGGCGTGCCGCGGAAAAACCGGGCCGGATCCGGCCTCCGAAACGGCGTGCCGCGGAAAAACCGGGCCGGAAACGGCGTGCCGCGGAAAAACCGGGCCGGATCCGGCCTCCGAAACGGCGTGCCGCGGAAAAAACCGGGCCGGGAACGGCGTGCCGCGGAAAAACCGGGCCGGATCCGGCCTCCGAAACGGCGTGCCGCAGAAAAACCGGGCCGGAAACGGCGTGCCGCGGAAAAACCGGGCCGGAAACGGCCTCCGAAACAGCGTGCCGCAGAAAAACCGGGCCGGATCCGGCCTCCGAAACGGCGTGCCGCGGAAAAAACCGGGCCGGAAACGGCGTGCCGCGGAAAAACCGGGCCGGATCCGGCCTCCGAAAAGGCGTGCCGCAGAAAAACCGGGCCAGATCCGGCCTCCGAAATGGCGTGCCGCGGAAAAAACCGGGCCGGAAACGGCGTGCCGCGGAAAAACCGGGCTGGATCCGGCCTCCGAAACGGCGTGCCGCGGAAAAACCGGGCCGGAAACGGCGTGCCGCAGAAAAACCGGGCCGGATCCGGCCTCCGAAACGGCATGCCGCGGAAAAACCGGGCCGGAAACGGCGTGCCGCGGAAAAACCAGGCCGGATCCGGCCTCCGAAACGGCGTGCCGCGGAAAAACCGGGCCGGATCCGGCCTCCGAAACGGCGTGCCGCAGAAAAACGGGGCCGGATCCTGCCTCCGAAACGGCGTGCCGCGGAAAAACCGGGCCGGAAACGGCGTGCCGCGGAAAAACCGGGCCGGATCCGGCCTCCGAAACGGCGTGCCGCGGAAAAACCGGGCCGGATCCGGCCTCCGAAACGGCGTGCCGCGGAAAAACCGGGCCGGGAACGGCGTGCCGCGGAAAAACCAGGCCGGATCCGGCCTCCGAAACGGCGTGCCGCGGAAAAAACCGGGCCGGAAACGGCGTGCCGCGGAAAAACCGGGCCGGAAACAGCCTCCGAAACGGCGTGCCGCAGAAAAACCGGGCCGGATCCGGCCTCCGAAACGGCGTGCCGCGGAAAAACCGGGCCGGAAACGGCGTGCCGCGGAAAAACCGGGCCGGATCCGGCCTCCGAAACGGCGTGCCGCGGAAAAACCGGGCCGGATGCGGCCTCCGAAATGGCGTGCGGCGGCAAAACCGGGCCGGATCCGGCCTCCGAAATGGCGTGCGGCGGCAAAACCGGGCCGGATCCGGCCTCCGAAACGGCGTGCCGCGGAAAAACCGGGACGGAAACGGCGTGCCGCGGAAAAACCGGGCCGGAAACGGCCTCCGAAACGGCGTGCCGCAGAAAAACCGGGCCGGATCCGGCCTCCGAAACGGCGTGCCGCGGAAAAACCGGGCCGGATCCGGCCTCCGAAACGGCGTGCCGCGGAAAAACCGGGCCGATCCGGCCTCCGAAATGGCGTGACGCGGAAAAACCGGGCCGGATCCGGCCTCCGAAACGGCGTGCCGCGGAAAAACCGGGACGGAAATGGCGTGCCGCGGAAAAAGCAGGCCGGAAACGGCGTGCCGCGGAAAAACGGGGCCGGATCCGGCCTCCGAAACGGCGTGCCTCGGAAAAACCGGGCCGCATCCGGCCTCCGAAACGGCGTGCCGCGGAAAAACCGGGCTGGATCCGGCCTCCGAAACAGCGTGCCGCGGAAAAACCGGGCCGGATCCGGCCTCCGAAACGGCGTGCCGCGGAAAAAACCGGGCCGATCCGGCCTCCGAAACGGCGTGCCGCAGAAAAACCGGGCCGGAAACGGCGTGCCGTGGAAAAACTGGGCCGGATCCGGCCTCCGAAACGGCGTGCCGCGGAAAAACCGGGCCGGATCCGGCCTCCGAAACGGCGTGCCGCGGAAAAAACCGGGCCGGAAATGGCGTGCCGCAGAAAAACCGGGCCGGAAACGGCGTGCCGCGGAAAAACCGGGTCGGATCCAGCCTCCGAAACGGCGTGCCGTGGAAAAAACCGGGCCGGAAACGGCGTGCCGCAGAAAAACCGGGCCGGATCCGGCCTCCGAAACGGCGTGCCGCGGAAAAACCGGGCCGGATCTGGCCTCCGAAACGGCGTGCCGCGGAAAAACCGGGCCGGATCCGGCCTCCGAAACGGCGTGCCGCGGAAAAACCGGGCCAGAAACGGTGTGCCGCGGAAAAATTGGGCCGGATCCGGCCTCCGAAACGGCGTGCCGTGGAAAAACCGGGCCGGATCCGGCCTCCGAAACAGCGTGCCGCGGAAAACTGGGCCAGATCCGGCCTCCGAAACGGCGTGCCGCAGAAAAACCGGGCCGGATCCGGCCTCCGAAACGGCGTGCCGCGGAAAAACCGGGCCGGAAACGGCGTGCCGCGGAAAAACCGGGCCGGATCCGGCCTCCGAAACGGCGTGCCGCGGAAAAAACCGGGCCGGGAACGGCGTGCCGCGGAAAAACCGGGCCAGATCCGGCCTCCGAAACGGCGTGCCGCAGAAAAACCGGGCCGGAAACGGCGTGCCGCGGAAAAACCGGGCCGGAAACGGCCTCCGAAACAGCGTGCCGCAGAAAAACCGGGCCGGATCCGGCCTCCGAAACGGCGTGCCGCGGAAAAACCGGGCCGGAAACGGCGTGCCGCGGAAAAAACCAGGCCGGATCCGGCCTCCGAAAAGGCGTGCCGCAGAAAAACCGGGCCAGATCCGGCCTCCGAAATGGCGTGCCGCGGAAAAACCAGGCCGGAAACGGCGTGCCGCGGAAAAACCGGGCCGGATCCGGCCTCCGAAACGGCGTGCCGCGGAAAAACCGGGCCGGAAACGGCGTGCCGCAGAAAAACCGGGCCGGATCCAGCCTCCGAAACGGCATGCCGCGGAAAAACCGGGCCGGAAACGGCGTGCCGCGGAAAAACCGGGCCGGATCCGGCCTCCGAAACGGCGTGCCGCGGAAAAACCGGGCCGGATCCGGCCTCCGAAACGGCGTGCCGCGTAAAAACCGGGCTGGATCCGGCCTCCGAAACGGCGTGCCGCGGAAAAACCGGGCCGCGAACGGCGTGCCGCGGAAAAACCGGGCCGGATCCGGCCTCCGAAACGGCGTGCCGCGGAAAAACCGGGCCGGAAACGGCGTGCCGCGGAAAAACCGGGCCGGATCGGCCTCCGAAACGGCGTGCCGCGGGAAAACCGGGCCGGATCCGGCCTCCGAAACGGCGTGCCGCGGAAAAACCGGGCCGGAAACGGCGTGGCCGCGGAAAAACCGGGCCGGATCCGGCCTCCGAAACGGCGTGCCGCGGAAAAACCGGGCTGGAAACGGCCTCCGAAACGGCGTGCCGCGGAAAAACCGGGCCGGAAATGGCGTGCCGCAGAAAAAACCGGGCCGGAAACGGCCTCCGAAACGGCGTGCCGCAGAAAAACCGGGCCGGATCCGGCCTCCGAAACGGCGTGCCGCGGAAAAACCGGGCCGGAAACGGCGTGCCGCGGAAAAACCGGGCCAGATCCGGCCTCCGAAACGGCGTGCCGCGGAAAAAACCGGGCCGGATCCGGCCTCCGAAACGGCGTGCCGCGGAAAAACCGGGCCGGAAATGGCGTGCCGCAGAAAAACTGGGCCGGAAACGGTGTGCCGCGGAAAAACCGGGCCGGAAACGGCGTGCCGCGGAAAAACCGGGCCGGATCCGGCCTCCGAAACGGCGTGCCGCGGAAAAACCGGGCCGGAAACGGCGTGCCGCGGAAAAACCGGGCCGGATCCGGCCTCCGAAACGGCGTGCCGCGGAAAAACCGGGCCGGATCCGGCCTCCGAAACGGCGTGCCGCGGAAAAACCGGGCCGGAAACGGCGTGCCGCGGAAAAACCGGGCCGGAAACGGCCTCCGAAACGGCGTGCCGCAGAAAAACCGGGCCGGATCCGGCCTCCGAAACGGCGTGCCGCGGAAAAACCGGGCCGGAAACGGCGTGCCGCGGAAAAACCGGGCCGGATCCGGCCTCCGAAACGGCGTGCCGCGGAAAAAACCGGGACGGAAACGGCGTGCCGCGGAAAAACCGGGCCGGAAACGGCGTGCCGCAGAAAAACCGGGCCGGATCCGGCCTCCGAAACGGCATGCCGCGGAAAAACCGGGCCGGAAACGGCGTGCCGCGGAAAAACCGGGCCGGATCCGGCCTCCGAAAAGGCGTGCCGCGGAAAAACCGGGCCAGATCCGGCCTCCGAAATGGCGTGCCGCGGAAAAACCGGGCCGGAAACGGCCTCCGAAACAGCGTGCCGCAGAAAAACCGGGCCGGATCCGCCTCCGAAACGGCGTGCCGCGGAAAAACCGGGCCGGAAACGGCGTGCCGCGGAAAAACCAGGCCGGATCCGGCCTCCGAAAAGGCGTGCCGCAGAAAAACCGGGCCAGATCCGGCCTCCGAAATGGCGTGCCGCGGAAAAACCAGGCCGGAAACGGCGTGCCGCGGAAAAACCGGGCCGGATCCGGCCTCCGAAACAGCGTGCCGCGGAAAAACCGGGCCGGAAACGGCGTGCCGCAGAAAAACCGGGCCGGATCCAGCCTCCGAAACGGCATGCCGCGGAAAAACCGGGCCGGAAACGGCGTGCCGCGGAAAAACCGGGCCGGATCCGGCCTCCGAAACGGCGTGCCGCGGAAAAACCGGGCCGGATCCGGCCTCCGAAACGGCGTGCCGCGGAAAAACCGGGCTGGATCCGGCCTCCGAAACGGCGTGCCGCGGAAAAACCGGGCCGGGAACGGCGTGCCGCGGAAAAACCGGGCCGGATCCGGCCTCCGAAACGGGCGTGCCGCGGAAAAACCGGGCCGGAAACGGCGTGCCGCGGAAAAACCGGGCCGGATCCGGCCTCCGAAACGGCGTGCCGCGGGAAAACCGGGCCGGATCCGGCCTCCGAAACGGCGTGCCGCGGAAAAACCGGGCCGGAAACGGCGTGCCGCGGAAAAACCGGGCCGGATCCGGCCTCCGAAACGGCGTGCCGCGGAAAAACCGGGCTGGAAACGGCCTCCGAAACGGCGTGCCGCGGAAAAACCGGGCCGGAAATGGCGTGCCGCAGAAAAACCGGGCCGGAAACGGCCTCCGAAACGGCGTGCCGCAGAAAAACCGGGCCGGATCCGGCCTCCGAAACGGCGTGCCGCGGAAAAAACCGGGCCGGAAACGGCGTGCCGCGGAAAAACCGGGCCAGATCCGGCCTCCGAAACGGCGTGCCGCGGAAAAACCGGGCCGGATCCGGCCTCCGAAACGGCGTGCCGCGGAAAAACCGGGCCGGAAATGGCGTGCCGCAGAAAAAACTGGGCCGGAAACGGTGTGCCGCGGAAAAACCGGGCCGGAAACGGCGTGCCGCGGAAAAACCGGGCCGGATCCGGCCTCCGAAACGGCGTGCCGCGGGAAAAACCGGGCCGGAAACGGCGTGCCGCGGAAAAACCGGGCCGGATCCGGCCTCCGAAACGGCGTGCCGCGGAAAAACCGGGCCGGATCCGGCCTCCGAAACGGCGTGCCGCGGAAAAACCGGGCCGGAAACGGCGTGCCGCAGAAAAACCGGGCCGGAAACGGCCTCCGAAACGGCGTGCCGCAGAAAAACCGGGCCGGATCCGGCCTCCGAAACGGCGTGCCGCGGAAAAAACCGGGCCGGAAACGGCGTGCCGCGGAAAAACCGGCCGGATCCGGCCTCCGAAACGGCGTGCCGCGGAAAAAACCGGGACGGAAACGGCGTGCCGCGGAAAAACCGGGCCGGAAACGGCGTGCCGCAGAAAAACCGGGCCGGATCCGGCCTCCGAAACGGCATGCCGCGGAAAAACCGGGCCGGAAACGGCGTGCCGCGGAAAAACCGGGCCGGATCCGGCCTCCGAAAAGGCGTGCCGCGGAAAAACCGGGCCAGATCCGGCCTCCGAAATGGCGTGCCGCGGAAAAACCGGGCCGGAAACGGCGTGCCGCGGAAAAACCGGGCTGGATCCGGCCTCCGAAACGGCGTGCCGCGGAAAAACCGGGCCGGAAACGGCGTGCCGCAGAAAAACCGGGCCGGATCCGGCCTCCGAAACGGCATGCCGCGGAAAAACCGGGCCGGAAACGGCGTGCCGCGGAAAAACCGGGCCGGATCCGGCCTCCGAAACGGCGTGCCGCGGAAAAACCGGGCCGGATCCGGCCTCCGAAACGGCGTGCCGCAGAAAAACGGGGCCGGATCCTGCCTCCGAAACGGCGTGCCGCGGAAAAACCGGGCCGGAAACGGCGTGCCGCGGAAAAACCGGGCCGGATCCGGCCTCCGAAACGGCGTGCCGCGGAAAAACCGGGCCGGATCCGGCCTCCGAAACGGCGTGCCGCGGAAAAACCGGGCCGGGAACGGCGTGCCGCGGAAAAACCAGGCCGGATCCGGCCTCCGAAACGGCGTGCCGCGGAAAAACCGGGCCGGAAACGGCGTGCCGCGGAAAAACCGGGCCGGAAACAGCCTCCGAAACGGCGTGCCGCAGAAAAACCGGGCCGGATCC
>NW_027441322.1:0-22199 GCF_949628215.1 Phalacrocorax aristotelis | reverse complement strand
AAAGGACCAATATAGCCTTATATGGACAGGACCAATATAGCCTTATATGGACAGGACCAATATAGCCTTATATGGACTGGAAAAATATAGCCTTATATGGACAGGACCAATATAGCCTTATATGGACTGGAAAAATATAGCCTTATATGGACAGGACCAATATAGCCTTATATGGACAGGACCAATATAGCCTTATATGGAGTGGAAAAATATAGCCTTATATGGACTGGAAAAATATAGCCTTATATGGACTGGAAAAATATAGCCTTATATGGACTGGAAAAATATAGCCTTATATGGAAAGGACCAATATATCTTTATATGGACTGGAAAAATATAGCCTTATATGGACAGGACCAATATAGCCTTATATGGACTGGAAAAATATAGCCTTATATGGACAGGACCAATATAGCCTTATATGGACTGGAAAAATATAGCCTTATATGGACAGGACCAATATAGCCTTATATGGACTGGAAAAATATAGCCTTATATGGACAGGACCAATATAGCCTTATATGGACAGGACCAATATAGCCTTATATGGACTGGAAAAATATAGCCTTATATGGACAGGACCAATATAGCCTTATATGGACTGGAAAAATATAGCCTTATATGGACAGGACCAATATAGCCTTATATGGACTGCAAAAATATAGCCTTATATGGACAGGACCAATATAGCCTTATATGGACTGGAAAAATATAGCCTTATATGGACAGGACCAATATAGCCTTATATGGACTGGAAAAATATAGCCTTATATGGACAGGACCAATATAGCCTTATATGGACTGGAAAAATATAGCCTTATATGGACAGGACCAATATAGCCTTATATGGACAGGACCAATATAGCCTTATATGGACTGGAAAAATATAGCCTTATATGGACTGGAAAAATATAGCCTTATATGGACAGGACCAATATAGCCTTATATGGACTGGAAAAATATAGCCTTATATGGACAGGACCAATATAGCCTTATATGGACTGGAAAAATATAGCCTTATATGGACAGGACCAATATAGCCTTATATGGACAGGACCAATATAGCCTTATATGGACTGGAAAAATATAGCCTTATATGGACAGGACCAATATAGCCTTATATGGACTGGAAAAATATAGCCTTATATGGACAGGACCAATATAGCCTTATATGGACTGGAAAAATATAGCCTTATATGGACTGGAAAAATATAGCCTTATATGGACAGGACCAATATAGCCTTATATGGACTGGAAAAATATAGCCTTATATGGACAGGACCAATATAGACTTATATGGACTGGAAAAATATAGCCTTATATGGACAGGACCAATATAGCCTTATATGGACTGGAAAAATATAGCCTTATATGGACAGGACCAATATAGCCTTATATGGACTGGAAAAATATAGCCTTATATGGACAGGACCAATATAGCCTTATATGGAAAGGACCAATATAGCCTTATATGGACTGGAAAAATATAGCCTTATATGGACAGGACCAATATAGCCTTATATGGAGTGGAAAAATATAGCCTTATATGGACAGGACCAATATAGCCTTATATGGACTGGAAAAATATAGCCTTATATGGACAGGACCAATATAGCCTTATATGGACAGTACCAATATAGCCTTATATGGACTGGAAAAATATAGCCTTATATGGAAAGGACCAATATAGCCTTATATGGACTGGAAAAATATAGCCTTATATGGACAGGACCAATATAGCCTTATATGGACTGGAAAAATATAGCCTTATATGGACAGGACCAATATAGCCTTATATGGACTGGAAAAATATAGCCTTATATGGACAGGACCAATATAGCCTTATATGGACTGGAAAAATATAGCCTTATATGGACAGGACCAATATAGCCTTATATGGACTGGAAAAATATAGCCTTATATGGACAGGACCAATATAGCCTTATATGGAAAGGACCAATATAGCCTTATATGGACTGGAAAAATATAGCCTTATATGGACAGGACCAATATAGCCTTATATGGACTGGAAAAATATAGCCTTATATGGACAGGACCAATATAGCCTTATATGGACAGGACCAATATAGCCTTATATGGACAGGACCAATATAGCCTTATATGGACAGGACCAATATAGCCTTATATGGACTGGAAAAATATAGCCTTATATGGACTGGAAAAATATAGCCTTATATGGACAGGACCAATATATCTTTATATGGACTGGAAAAATATAGCCTTATATGGACAGGACCAATATAGCCTTATATGGACTGGAAAAATATAGCCTTATATGGACAGGACCAATATAGCCTTATATGGACTGGAAAAATATAGCCTTATATGGACAGGACCAATATAGCCTTATATGGACTGGAAAAATATAGCCTTATATGGACAGGACCAATATAGCCTTATATGGACAGGACCAATATAGCCTTATATGGACTGGAAAAATATAGCCTTATATGGACAGGACCAATATAGCCTTATATGGACTGGAAAAATATAGCCTTATATGGACAGGACCAATATAGCCTTATATGGACTGCAAAAATATAGCCTTATATGGACAGGACCAATATAGCCTTATATGGACTGGAAAAATATAGCCTTATATGGACAGGACCAATATAGCCTTATATGGACTGGAAAAATATAGCCTTATATGGACAGGACCAATATAGCCTTATATGGACTGGAAAAATATAGCCTTATATGGAAAGGACCAATATAGCCTTATATGGACTGGAAAAATATAGCCTTATATGGAAAGGACCAATATAGCCTTATATGGACTGGAAAAATATAGCCTTATATGGACAGGACCAATATAGCCTTATATGGACTGGAAAAATATAGCCTTATATGGACAGGACCAATATAGCCTTATATGGACTGGAAAAATATAGCCTTATATGGACAGGACCAATATAGCCTTATATGGACTGGAAAAATATAGCCTTATATGGACAGGACCAATATAGCCTTATATGGACTGGAAAAATATAGCCTTATATGGACAGGACCAATATAGCCTTATATGGACTGGAAAAATATAGCCTTATATGGACAGGACCAATATAGCCTTATATGGACTGGAAAAATATAGCCTTATATGGACAGGACCAATATAGCCTTATATGGACTGGAAAAATATAGCCTTATATGGACAGGACCAATATAGCCTTATATGGACTGGAAAAATATAGCCTTATATGGACAGGACCAATATAGCCTTATATGGAAAGGACCAATATAGCCTTATATGGACTGGAAAAATATAGCCTTATATGGACAGGACCAATATAGCCTTATATGGACTGGAAAAATATAGCCTTATATGGATAGGACCAATATAGCCTTATATGGACTGGAAAAATATAGCCTTATATGGACAGGACCAATATAGCCTTATATGGACTGGAAAAATATAGCCTTATATGGACTGGAAAAATATAGCCTTATATGGACAGGACCAATATAGCCTTATATGGACTGGAAAAATATAGCCTTATATGGACAGGACCAATATAGCCTTATATGGACTGGAAAAAATATAGCCTTATATGGATAGGACCAATATAGCCTTATATGGACTGGAAAAATATAGCCTTATATGGACAGGACCAATATAGCCTTATATGGACTGGAAAAATATAGCCTTATATGGACAGGACCAATATAGCCTTATATGGAAAGGACCAATATAGCCTTATATGGACTGGAAAAATATAGCCTTATATGGACAGGACCAATATAGCCTTATATGGACTGGAAAAATATAGCCTTATATGGACAGGACCAATATAGCCTTATATGGACTGGAAAAATATAGCCTTATATGGATAGGACCAATATAGCCTTATATGGACTGGAAAAATATAGCCTTATATGGACAGGACCAATATAGCCTTATATGGACTGGAAAAATATAGCCTTATATGGACAGGACCAATATAGCCTTATATGGACAGGACCAATATAGCCTTATATGGACCGGAAAAATATAGCCTTATATGGAAAGGACCAATATAGCCTTATATGGACTGGAAAAATATAGCCTTATATGGATAGGACCAATATAGCCTTATATGGACTGGAAAAATATAGCCTTATATGGACAGGGCCAATATAGCCTTATATGGACTGGAAAAATATAGCCTTATATGGACAGGACCAATATAGCCTTATATGGACTGGAAAAATATAGCCTTATATGGACAGGACCAATATAGCCTTATATGGAAAGGACCAATATAGCCTTATATGGACTGGAAAAATATAGCCTTATATGGACAGGACCAATATAGCCTTATATGGACTGGAAAAATATAGCCTTATATGGACAGGACCAATATAGCCTTATATGGACTGGAAAAATATAGCCTTATATGGATAGGACCAATATAGCCTTATATGGACTGGAAAAATATAGCCTTATATGGACAGGACCAATATAGCCTTATATGGACTGGAAAAATATAGCCTTATATGGACTGGAAAAATATAGCCTTATATGGACAGGACCAATATAGCCTTATATGGACTGGAAAAATATAGCCTTATATGGACAGGACCAATATAGCCTTATATGGACAGGACCAATATAGCCTTATATGGACTGGAAAAATATAGCCTTATATGGACAGGACCAATATAGCCTTATATGGACTGGAAAAATATAGCCTTATATGGATAGGACCAATATAGCCTTATATGGACTGGAAAAATATAGCCTTATATGGACAGGACCAATATAGCCTTATATGGACTGGAAAAATATAGCCTTATATGGACTGGAAAAATATAGCCTTATATGGACAGGACCAATATAGCCTTATATGGACTGGAAAAATATAGCCTTATATGGATAGGACCAATATAGCCTTATATGGACTGGAAAAATATAGCCTTATATGGACAGGACCAATATAGCCTTATATGGACAGGACCAATATAGCCTTATATGGACTGGAAAAATATAGCCTTATATGGACAGGACCAATATAGCCTTATATGGACTGGAAAAATATAGCCTTATATGGACAGGACCAATATAGCCTTATATGGACTGGAAAAATATAGCCTTATATGGACAGGACCAATATAGCCTTATATGGACTGGAAAAATATAGCCTTATATGGACAGGACCAATATAGCCTTATATGGACTGGAAAAATATAGCCTTATATGGACAGGACCAATATAGCCTTATATGGACTGGAAAAATATAGCCTTATATGGATAGGACCAATATAGCCTTATATGGACTGGAAAAATATAGCCTTATATGGACAGGACCAATATAGCCTTATATGGACTGGAAAAATATAGCCTTATATGGACAGGACCAATATAGCCTTATATGGACTGGAAAAATATAGCCTTATATGGACTGGAAAAATATAGCCTTATATGGACAGGACCAATATAGCCTTATATGGACTGGAAAAATATAGCCTTATATGGACAGGACCAATATAGCCTTATATGGACTGGAAAAATATAGCCTTATATGGATAGGACCAATATAGCCTTATATGGACTGGAAAAATATAGCCTTATATGGACAGGACCAATATAGCCTTATATGTACTGGAAAAAATATTGCCTTATATGGATAGGACCAATATAGCCTTATATGGACTGGAAAAATATAGCCTTATATGGACAGGACCAATATAGCCTTATATGGACTGGAAAAATATAGCCTTATATGGACAGGACCAATATAGCCTTATATGGAAAGGACCAATATAGCCTTATATGGACTGGAAAAATATAGCCTTATATGGACAGGACCAATATAGCCTTATATGGACTGGAAAAATATAGCCTTATATGGACAGGACCAATATAGCCTTATATGGACTGGAAAAATATAGCCTTATATGGACAGGACCAATATAGCCTTATATGGACTGGAAAAATATAGCCTTATATGGACAGGACCAATATAGCCTTATATGGACTGGAAAAATATAGCCTTATATGGACAGGACCAATATAGCCTTATATGGACAGGACCAATATAGCCTTATATGGGCCGGAAAAATATAGCCTTATATGGAAAGGACCAATATAGCCTTATATGGACTGGAAAAATATAGCCTTATATGGATAGGACCAATATAGCCTTATATGGACTGGAAAAATATAGCCTTATATGGACAGGACCAATATAGCCTTATATGGAAAGGACCAATATAGCCTTATATGGACTGGAAAAATATAGCCTTATATGGACAGGACCAATATAGCCTTATATGGACTGGAAAAATATAGCCTTATATGGACTGGAAAAATATAGCCTTATATGGACTGGAAAAATATAGCCTTATATGGATAGGACCAATATAGCCTTATATGGACTGGAAAAATATAGCCTTATATGGACAGGACCAATATAGCCTTATATGGACTGGAAAAATATAGCCTTATATGGACTGGAAAAATATAGCCTTATATGGACTGGAAAAATATAGCCTTATATGGATAGGACCAATATAGCCTTATATGGACTGGAAAAATATAGCCTTATATGGACAGGACCAATATAGCCTTATATGGACTGGAAAAATATAGCCTTATATGGACAGGACCAATATAGCCTTATATGGAAAGGACCAATATAGCCTTATATGGACTGGAAAAATATAGCCTTATATGGACAGGACCAATATAGCCTTATATGGACTGGAAAAATATAGCCTTATATGGACTGGAAAAATATAGCCTTATATGGACTGGAAAAATATAGCCTTATATGGATAGGACCAATATAGCCTTATATGGACTGGAAAAATATAGCCTTATATGGACAGGACCAATATAGCCTTATATGGACTGGAAAAATATAGCCTTATATGGACAGGACCAATATAGCCTTATATGGACAGGACCAATATAGCCTTATATGGACTGGAAAAATATAGCCTTATATGGAAAGGACCAATATAGCCTTATATGGACTGGAAAAATATAGCCTTATATGGATAGGACCAATATAGCCTTATATGGACTGGAAAAATATAGCCTTATATGGACAGGACCAATATAGCCTTATATGGAAAGGACCAATATAGCCTTATATGGACTGGAAAAATATAGCCTTATATGGACAGGACCAATATAGCCTTATATGGACTGGAAAAATATAGCCTTATATGGACAGGACCAATATAGCCTTATATAGAAAGGACCAATATAGCCTTATATGGACTGGAAAAATATAGCCTTATATGGACAGGACCAATATAGCCTTATATGGACTGGAAAAATATAGCCTTATATGGATAGGACCAATATAGCCTTATATGGACTGGAAAAATATAGCCTTATATGGACAGGACCAATATAACCTTATATGGACTGGAAAAATATAGCCTTATATGGACTGGAAAAAAATAGCCTTATATGGACAGGACCAATATAGCCTTATATGGACTGGAAAAATATAGCCTTATATGGATAGGACCAATATAGCCTTATATGGACTGGAAAAATATAGCCTTATATGGACAGGACCAATATAGCCTTATATGGACTGGAAAAATATAGCCTTATATGGACAGGACCAATATAGCCTCATATGGACTGGAAAAATATAGCCTTATATGGACAGGACCAATATAGCCTTATATGGACTGGAAAAATATAGCCTTATATGGACAGGACCAATATAGCCTTATATGGACTGGAAAAATATAGCCTTATATGGACAGGACCAATATAGCCTTATATGGACTGGAAAAATATAGCCTTATATGGACAGGACCAATATAGCCTTATATGGACTGGAAAAATATAGCCTTATATGGACAGGACCAATATAGCCTTATATGGACTGGAAAAATATAGCCTTATATGGACTGGAAAAAAATAGCCTTATATGGACAGGACCAATATAGCCTTATATGGACTGGAAAAATATAGCCTTATATGGACAGGACCAATATAGCCTTATATGGACTGGAAAAATATAGCCTTATATGGATAGGACCAATATAGCCTTATATGGACTGGAAAAATATAGCCTTATATGGACAGGACCAATATAGCCTTATATGAACTGGAAAAATATAGCCTTATATGGACAGGACCAATATAGCCTTATATGGAAAGGACCAATATAGCCTTATATGGACTGGAAAAATATAGCCTTATATGGACAGGACCAATATAGCCTTATATGGACTGGAAAAATATAGCCTTATATGGACAGGACCAATATAGCCTTATATGGACTGGAAAAATATAGCCTTATATGGATAGGACCAATATAGCCTTATATGGACTGGAAAAATATAGCCTTATATGGACAGGACCAATATAGCCTTATATGGACTGGAAAAATATAGCCTTATATGGACTGGAAAAATATAGCCTTATATGGACAGGACCAATATAGCCTAATATGGACAGGACCAATATAGCCTTATATGGAAAGGACCAATATAGCCTTATATGGACTGGAAAAATATAGCCTTATATGGATAGGACCAATATAGCCTTATATGGACTGGAAAAATATAGCCTTATATGGACAGGACCAATATAGCCTTATATGGACTGGAAAAATATAGCCTTATATGGACAGGACCAATATAGCCTTATATGGACTGGAAAAATATAGCCTTATATGGACAGGACCAATATAGCCTTATATGGACTGGAAAAATATAGCCTTATATGGACAGGACCAATATAGCCTTATATGGACTGGAAAAATATAGCCTTATATGGACTGGAAAAATATAGCCTTATATGGAAAGGACCAATATAGCCTTATATGGACTGGAAAAATATAGCCTTATACGGACAGGACCAATATAGCCTTATATGGAAAGGACCAATATAGCCTTATATGGACAGGACCAATATAGCCTTATATGGATAGGACCAATATAGCCTTATATGGACTGGAAAAATATAGCCTTATATGGACAGGACCAATATAGCCTTATATGGACTGGAAAAATATAGCCTTATATGGACTGGAAAAATATAGCCTTATATGGATAGGACCAATATAGCCTTATATGGACTGGAAAAATATAGCCTTATATGGACAGGACCAATATAGCCTTATATGGACTGGAAAAATATAGCCTTATATGGACAGGACCAATATAGCCTTATATGGACTGGAAAAATATAGCCTTATATGGACAGGACCAATATAGCCTTATATGGACTGGAAAAATATAGCCTTATATGGACTGGAAAAATATAGCCTTATATGGACAGGACCAATATAGCCTTATATGGACTGGAAAAATATAGCCTTATATGGACTGGAAAAATATAGCCTTATATGGACTGGAAAAATATAGCCTTATATGGACAGGACCAATATAGCCTTATATGGACTGGAAAAATATAGCCTTATATGGATAGGACCAATATAGCCTTATATGGACTGGAAAAATATAGCCTTATATGGACAGGACCAATATAGCCTTATATGGACTGGAAAAATATAGCCTTATATGGACAGGACCAATATAGCCTTATATGGACTGGAAAAATATAGCCTTATATGGACAGGACCAATATAGCCTTATATGGACTGGAAAAATATAGCCTTATATGGACAGGACCAATATAGCCTTATATGGACTGGAAAAATATAGCCTTATATGGACAGGACCAATATAGCCTTATATGGACTGGAAAAATATAGCCTTATATGGACAGGACCAATATAGCCTTATATGGACTGGAAAAATATAGCCTTACATGGACAGGACCAATATAGCCTTATATGGACTGGAAAAATATAGCCTTACATGGACAGGACCAATATAGCCTTATATAGACAGGAAAAATATAGCCTTATATGGACAGGACCAATATAGCCTTATATGGAAAGGACCAATATAGCCTTATATGGACTGGAAAAATATAGCCTTATATGGACAGGACCAATATAGCCTTATATGGACTGGAAAAATATAGCCTTATATGGATAGGACCAATATAGCCTTATATGGACTGGAAAAATATAGCCTTATATGGACAGGACCAATATAGCCTTATATGGACTGGAAAAATATAGCCTTATATGGACTGGAAAAATATAGCCTTATATGGACAGGACCAATATAGCCTTATATGGACTGGAAAAATATAGCCTTATATGGACAGGACCAATATAGCCTTATATGGACTGGAAAAATATAGCCTTATATGGACATGACCAATATAGCCTTATATGGAAAGGACCAATATAGCCTTATATGGACTGGAAAAATATAGCCTTATATGGACAGGACCAATATAGCCTTATATGGACTGGAAAAATATAGCCTTATATGGATAGGACCAATATAGCCTTATATGGACTGGAAAAATATAGCCTTATATGGACAGGACCAATATAGCCTTATATGGACTGGAGAAATATAGCCTTATATGGACAGGACCAATATAGACTTATATGGACTGGAAAAATATAGCCTTATATGGATAGGACCAATATAGCCTTATATGGACTGGAAAAATATAGCCTTATATGGACAGGACCAATATAGCCTTATATGGAAAGGACCAATATAGCCTTATATGGACTGGAAAAATATAGCCTTATATGGACAGGACCAATATAGCCTTATATGGACTGGAAAAATATAGCCTTATATGGATAGGACCAATATAGCCTTATATGGACTGGAAAAATATAGCCTTATATGGACAGGACCAATATAGCCTTATATGGACTGGAAAAATATAGCCTTATATGGACTGGAAAAATATAGCCTTATATGGACTGGAAAAATATAGCCTCATATGGACAGGACCAATATAGCCTTATATGGACTGGAAAAATATAGCCTTATATGGATAGGACCAATATAGCCTTATATGGACTGGAAAAATATAGCCTTATATGGACAGGACCAATATAGCCTTATATGGACTGGAAAAATATAGCCTTATATGGACAGGACCAATATAGCCTTATATGGAAAGGACCAATATAGCCTTATATGGACTGGAAAAATATAGCCTTATATGGACAGGACCAATATAGCCTTATATGGACTGGAAAAATATAGCCTTATATGGACTGGAAAAATATAGCCTTATATGGACAGGACCAATATAGCCTTATATGGACTGGAAAAATATAGCCTTATATGGACAGGACCAATATAGCCTTATATGGACTGGAAAAATATAGCCTTATATGGACAGGACCAATATAGCCTTATATGGACTGGAAAAATATAGCCTTATATGAACAGGACCAATATAGCCTAATATGGATTGGAAAAATATAGCCTTATATGGACAGGACCAATATAGCCTTATATGGACTGGAAAAATATAGTCTTATATGGACAGGACCAATATAGCCTTATATGGACTGGAAAAATATAGCCTTATATGGACAGGACCAATATAGCCTTATATGGAAAGGACCAATATAGCCTTATATGGACTGGAAAAATATAGCCTTATATGGACAGGACCAATATAGCCTTATATGGACTGGAAAAATATAGCCTTATATGGACTGGAAAAATATAGCCTTATATGGACTGGAAAAATATAGCCTTATATGGACTGGAAAAATATTGCCTTATATGGACTGGAAAAATATAGCCTTATATGGACAGGACCAATATAGCCTTATATGGAAAGGACCAATATAGCCTTATATGGACTGGAAAAATATAGCCTTATATGGACAGGACCAATATAGCCTTATATGGACTGGAAAAATATAGCCTTATATGGACAGGACCAATATAGCCTTATATGGACTGGAAAAATATAGCCTTATATGGATAGGACCAATATAGCCTTATATGGACTGGAAAAATATAGCCTTATATGGACAGGACCAATATAGCCTTATATGGACTGGAAAAATATAGCCTATATGGACAGGACCAATATAGCCTTATATGGACAGGACCAATATAGCCTTATATGGACTGGAAAAATATAGCCTTATATGGACAGGACCAATATAGCCTTATATGGACTGGAAAAATATAGCCTTATATGGACTGGAAAAATATAGCCTTATATGGACAGGACCAATATAGCCTTATATGGACTGGAAAAATATAGCCTTATATGGACAGGACCAATATAGCCTTATATGGACTGGAAAAATATAGCCTTATATGGACAGGACCAATATAGCCTTATATGGACTGGAAAAATATAGCCTTATATGGACAGGACCAATATAGCCTTATATGGAAAGGACCAATATAGCCTTATATGGACTGGAAAAATATAGCCTTATATGGACAGGACCAATATAGCCTTATATGGACTGGAAAAATATAGCCTTATATGGATAGGACCAATATAGCCTTATATGGACTGGAAAAATATAGCCTTATATGGACAGGACCAATATAGCCTTATATGGACTGGAAAAATATAGCCTTATATGGACTGGAAAAATATAGCCTTATATGGACAGGACCAATATAGCCTTATATGGACTGGAAAAATATAGCCTTATATGGATAGGACCAATATAGCCTTATATGGACTGGAAAAATATAGCCTTATATGGACAGGACCAATATAGCCTTATATGGACTGGAAAAATATAGCCTTATATGGACAGGACCAATATAGCCTTATATGGACTGGAAAAATATAGCCTTATATGGACAGGACCAATATAGCCTTATATGGACTGGAAAAATATAGCCTTATATGGACAGGACCAATATAGCCTTATATGGACTGGAAAAATATAGCCTTATATGGACAGGACCAATATAGCCTTATATGGACTGGAGAAATATAGCCTTATATGGACAGGACCAATATAGCCTTATATGGACTGGAAAAATATAGCCTTATATGGACAGGACCAATATAGCCTTATATGGACTGGAAAAATATAGCCTTATATGGACAGGACCAATATAGCCTTATATGGACTGGAAAAATATAGCCTTATATGGACAGGACCAATATAGCCTTATATGGACTGGAAAAATATAGCCTTATATGGACAGGACCAATGTAGCCTTATATGGACAGGACCAATATAGCCTTATATGGACTGGAAAAATATAGCCTTATATGGACAGGACCAATATAGCCTTATAAGGACTGGAAAAATATAGCCATATATGGATAGGACCAATATAGCCTTATATGGACTGGAAAAATATAGCCTTATATGGACAGGACCAATATAGCCTTATATGGACTGGAAAAATATAGCCTTATATGGACAGGACCAATATAGCCTTATATGGACTGGAAAAATATAGCCTTATATGGATAGGACCAATATAGCCTTATATGGACTGGAAAAATATAGCCTTATATGGATAGGACCAATATAGCCTTATATGGACTGGAAAAATATAGCCTTATATGGACAGGACCAATATAGCCTTATATGGACTGGAAAAATATAGCCTTATATGGATTGGACCAATATAGCCTTATATGGACTGGAAAAATATAGCCTTATATGGACAGGACCAATATAGCCTTATATGGACTGGAAAAATATAGCCTTATATGGACTGGAAAAATATAGCCTTATATGGACAGGACCAATATAGCCTTATATGGACTGGAAAAATATAGCCTTATATGGACAGGACCAATATAGCCTTATATGGACTGGAAAAATATAGCTTTATATGGATAGGACCAATATAGCCTTATATGGACTGGAAAAATATAGCCTTATATGGACAGGACCAATATAGCCTTATATGGACTGGAAAAATATAGCCTTATATGGACAGGACCAATATAGCCTTATATGGACTGGAAAAATATAGCCTTATATGGACAGGACCAATATAGCCTTATATGGACTGGAAAAATATAGCCTTATATGGACAGGACCAATATAGCCTTATATGGACTGGAAAAATATAGCCTTATATGGACAGGACCAATATAGCCTTATATGGAAAGGACCAATATAGCCTTATATGGAAAGGACCAATATAGCCTTATATGGACTGGAAAAATATAGCCTTATATGGACAGGACCAATATAGCCTTATATGGACTGGAAAAATATAGCCTTATATGGACTGGAAAAATATAGCCTTATATGGACAGGACCAATATAGCCTTATATGGACTGGAAAAATATAGCCTTATATGGACAGGACCAATATAGCCTTATATGGACTGGAAAAATATAGCCTTATATGGACAGGACCAATATAGCCTTATATGGACTGGAAAAATATAGCCTTATATGGACAGGACCAATATAGCCTTATATGGAAAGGACCAATATAGCCTTATATGGACTGGAAAAATATAGCCTTATATGGACAGGACCAATATAGCCTTATATGGACTGGAAAAATATAGCCTTATATGGATAGGACCAATATAGCCTTATATGGACTGGAAAAATATAGCCTTATATGGACAGGACCAATATAGCCTTATATGGACTGGAAAAATATAGCCTTATATGGACTGGAAAAATATAGCCTTATATGGACAGGACCAATATAGCCTTATATGGACTGGAAAAATATAGCCTTATATGGATAGGACCAATATAGCCTTATATGGACTGGAAAAATATAGCCTTATATGGACTGGAAAAATATAGCCTTATATGGACAGGACCAATATAGCCTTATATGGACTGGAAAAATATAGCCTTATATGGACAGGACCAATATAGCCTTATATGGACTGGAAAAATATAGCCTTATATGGACAGGACCAATATAGCCTTATATGGACTGGAAAAATATAGCCTTATATGGACAGGACCAATATAGCCTTATATGGAAAGGACCAATATAGCCTTATATGGACTGGAAAAATATAGCCTTATATGGACAGGACCAATATAGCCTTATATGGACTGGAAAAATATAGCCTTATATGGATAGGACCAATATAGCCTTATATGGACTGGAAAAATATAGCCTTATATGGACAGGACCAATATAGCCTTATATGGACTGGAAAAATATAGCCTTATATGGACTGGAAAAATATAGCCTTATATGGACAGGACCAATATAGCCTTATATGGACTGGAAAAATATAGCCTTATATGGATAGGACCAATATAGCCTTATATGGACTGGAAAAATATAGCCTTATATGGACAGGACCAATATAGCCTTATATGGACTGGAAAAATATAGCCTTATATGGACAGGACCAATATAGCCTTATATGGACTGGAAAAATATAGCCTTATATGGACAGGACCAATATAGCCTTATATGGACTGGAAAAATATAGCCTTATATGGACAGGACCAATATAGCCTTATATGGACTGGAAAAATATAGCCTTATATGGACAGGACCAATATAGCCTTATATGGACTGGAGAAATATAGCCTTATATGGACAGGACCAATATAGCCTTATATGGACTGGAAAAATATAGCCTTATATGGACAGGACCAATATAGCCTTATATGGACTGGAAAAATATAGCCTTATATGGACAGGACCAATATAGCCTTATATGGACTGGAAAAATATAGCCTTATATGGACAGGACCAATATAGCCTTATATGGACTGGAAAAATATAGCCTTATATGGACAGGACCAATGTAGCCTTATATGGACAGGACCAATATAGCCTTATATGGACTGGAAAAATATAGCCTTATATGGACAGGACCAATATAGCCTTATAAGGACTGGAAAAATATAGCCATATATGGATAGGACCAATATAGCCTTATATGGACTGGAAAAATATAGCCTTATATGGACAGGACCAATATAGCCTTATATGGACTGGAAAAATATAGCCTTATATGGACAGGACCAATATAGCCTTATATGGACTGGAAAAATATAGCCTTATATGGACTGGAAAAATATAGCCTTATATGGACTGGAAAAATATAGCCTTATATGGACAGGACCAATATAGCCTTATATGGACTGGAAAAATATAGCCTTATATGGACAGGACCAATATAGCCTTATATGGACTGGAAAAATATAGCTTTATATGGATAGGACCAATATAGCCTTATATGGACTGGAAAAATATAGCCTTATATGGACAGGACCAATATAGCCTTATATGGACTGGAAAAATATAGCCTTATATGGACAGGACCAATATAGCCTTATATGGACTGGAAAAATATAGCCTTATATGGACAGGACCAATATAGCCTTATATGGACTGGAAAAATATAGCCTTATATGGACAGGACCAATATAGCCTTATATGGACTGGAAAAATATAGCCTTATATGGACAGGACCAATATAGCCTTATATGGAAAGGACCAATATAGCCTTATATGGAAAGGACCAATATAGCCTTATATGGACTGGAAAAATATAGCCTTATATGGACAGGACCAATATAGCCTTATATGGACTGGAAAAATATAGCCTTATATGGACTGGAAAAATATAGCCTTATATGGACAGGACCAATATAGCCTTATATGGACTGGAAAAATATAGCCTTATATGGATAGGACCAATATAGCCTTATATGGACTGGAAAAATATAGCCTTATATGGACAGGACCAATATAGCCTTATATGGACTGGAAAAATATAGCCTTATATGGACAGGACCAATATAGCCTTATATGGACTGGAAAAATATAGCCTTATATGGACTGGAAAAATATAGCCTTATATGGACAGGACCAATATAGCCTTATATGGACAGGACCAATATAGCCTTATATGGACTGGAAAAATATAGCCTTATATGGACAGGACCAATATAGCCTTATATGGACTGGAGAAATATAGCCTTATATGGACAGGACCAATATAGCCTTATATGGACTGGAAAAATATAGCCTTATATGGACAGGACCAATATAGCCTTATATGGACTGGAAAAATATAGCCTTATATGGACAGGACCAATATAGCCTTATATGGACTGGAAAAATATAGCCTTATATGGACAGGACCAATATAGCCTTATATGGACTGGAAAAATATAGCCTTATATGGACAGGACCAATGTAGCCTTATATGGACAGGACCAATATAGCCTTATATGGACTGGAAAAATATAGCCTTATATGGACAGGACCAATATAGCCTTATAAGGACTGGAAAAATATAGCCATATATGGATAGGACCAATATAGCCTTATATGGACTGGAAAAATATAGCCTTATATGGACAGGACCAATATAGCCTTATATGGACTGGAAAAATATAGCCTTATATGGACAGGACCAATATAGCCTTATATGGACTGGAAAAATATAGCCTTATATGGATAGGACCAATATAGCCTTATATGGACTGGAAAAATATAGCCTTATATGGATTGGACCAATATAGCCTTATATGGACTGGAAAAATATAGCCTTATATGGACAGGACCAATATAGCCTTATATGGACTGGAAAAATATAGCCTTATATGGACTGGAAAAATATAGCCTTATATGGACAGGACCAATATAGCCTTATATGGACTGGAAAAATATAGCCTTATATGGAAAGGACCAATATAGCCTTATATGGACTGGAAAAATATAGCTTTATATGGATAGGACCAATATAGCCTTATATGGACTGGAAAAATATAGCCTTATATGGACAGGACCAATATAGCCTTATATGGACTGGAAAAATATAGCCTTATATGGACAGGACCAATATAGCCTTATATGGACTGGAAAAATATAGCCTTATATGGACAGGACCAATATAGCCTTATATGGACTGGAAAAATATAGCCTTATATGGACAGGACCAATATAGCCTTATATGGACTGGAAAAATATAGCCTTATATGGACAGGACCAATATAGCCTTATATGGAAAGGACCAATATAGCCTTATATGGACTGGAAAAATATAGCCTTATATGGACAGGACCAATATAGCCTTATATGGACTGGAAAAATATAGCCTTATATGGATAGGACCAATATAGCCTTATATGGACTGGAAAAATATAGCCTTATATGGACAGGACCAATATAGCCTTATATGGACTGGAAAAATATAGCCTTATATGGAATGGAAAAATATAGCCTTATATGGACAGGACCAATATAGCCTTATATGGACTGGAAAAATATAGCCTTATATGGATAGGACCAATATAGCCTTATATGGACTGGAAAAATATAGCCTTATATGGACAGGACCAATATAGCCTTATATGGACTGGAAAAATATAGCCTTATATGGACTGGAAAAATATAGCCTTATATGGACAGGACCAATATAGCCTTATATGGACTGGAAAAATATAGCCTTATATGGACTGGAAAAATATAGCCTTATATGGACAGGACCAATATAGCCTTATATGGACAGGACCAATATAGCCTTATATGGACTGGAAAAATATAGCCTTATATGGATAGGACCAATATAGCCTTATATGGACTAGAAAAATATAGCCTTATATGGACAGGACCAATATAGCCTTATATGGACTGGAAAAATATAGCCTTATATGGATAGGACCAATATAGCCTTATATGGACTGGAAAAATATAGCCTTATATGGACAGGACCAATATAGCCTTATATGGACTGGAAAAATATAGCCTTATATGGACTGGAAAAATATAGCCTTATATGGAAAGGACCAATATAGCCTTATATGGACTGGAAAAATATAGCCTTATATGGACAGGACCAATATAGCCTTATATGGACTGGAAAAATATAGCCTTATATGGACAGGACCAATATAGACTTATATGGACTGGAAAAATATAGCCTTATATGGATAGGACCAATATAGCCTTATATGGACTGGAAAAATATAGCCTTATATGGACAGGACCAATATAGCCTTATATGGACTGGAAAAATATAGCCTCATATGGACAGGACCAATATAGCCTTATATGGACTGGAAAAATATAGCCTTATATGGACAGGACCAATATAGCCTTATATGGACTGGAAAAATATAGCCTTATATGGACAGGACCAATATAGCCTTATATGGAAAGGACCAATATAGCCTTATATGGACTGGAAAAATATAGCCTTATATGGACAGGACCAATATAGCCTTATATGGACTGGAAAAATATAGCCTTATATGGATAGGACCAATATAGCCTTATATGGACTGGAAAAATATAGCCTTATATGGACAGGACCAATATAGCCTTATATGGACTGGAAAAATATAGCCTTATATGGACTGGAAAAATATAGCCTTATATGGACAGGACCAATATAGCCGTATATGGACTGGAAAAATATAGCCTTATATGGACAGGACCAATATAGCCTTATATGGACTGGAAAAATATAGCCTTATATGGATAGGACCAATATAGCCTTATATGGACTGGAAAAATATAGCCTTATATGGACAGGACCAATATAGCCTTATATGGACTGGAAAAATATAGCCTTATATGGACAGGACCAATATAGCCCTATATGGAAAGGACCAATATAGCCTTATATGGACTGGAAAAATATAGCCTTATATGGACAGGACCAATATAGCCTTATATGGACTGGAAAAATATAGCCTTATATGGACTGGAAAAATATAGCCTTATATGGACTGGAAAAATATAGCCTTATATGGATAGGACCAATATAGCCTTATATGGACAGGACCAATATAGCCTTATATGGACTGGAAAAATATAGCCTTATATGGACTGGAAAAATATAGCCTTATATGGACAGGACCAATATAGCCTAATGTGGACTGGAAAAATATAGCCTTATATGGAAAGGACCAATATAGCCTTATATGGACTGGAAAAATATAGCCTTATATGGATAGGACCAATATAGCCTTATATGGACTGGAAAAATATAGCCTTATATGGACAGGACCAATATAGCCTTATATGGACTGGAAAAATATAGCCTTATATGGACAGGACCAATATAGCCTTATATGGACTGGAAAAATATAGCCTTATATGGACAGGACCAATATAGCCTTATATGGACTGGAAAAATATAGCCTTATATGGACAGGACCAATATAGCCTTATATGGAAAGGACCAATATAGCCTTATATGGACTGGAAAAATATAGCCTTATATGGACAGGACCAATATAGCCGTATATGGACTGGAAAAATATAGCCTTATATGGACAGGACCAATATAGCCTTATATGGACTGGAAAAATATAGCCTTATATGGATAGGACCAATATAGCCTTATATGGACTGGAAAAATATAGCCTTATATGGACAGGACCAATATAGCCTTATATGGACTGGAAAAATATAGCCTTATATGGAATGGAAAAATATAGCCTTATATGGACAGGACCAATATAGCCTTATATGGACTGGAAAAATATAGCCTTATATGGAAAGGACCAATATAGCCTTATATGGACTGGAAAAATATAGCCTTATATGGATAGGACCAATATAGCCTTATATGGACTGGAAAAATATAGCCTTATATGGACAGGACCAATATAGCCTTATATGGAATGGAAAAATATAGCCTTATATGGACAGGACCAATATAGCCTTATATGGACTGGAAAAATATAGCCTTATATGGACAGGACCAATATAGCCTTATATGGACTGGAAAAATATAGCCTTATATGGACAGGACCAATATAGCCTTATATGGACTGGAAAAATATAGCCTTATATGGACTGGAAAAATATAGCCTTATATGGACAGGACCAATATAGCCTTATATGGACTGGAAAAAATATAGCCTTATATGGATAGGACCAATATAGCCTTATATGGACTGGAAAAATATAGCCTTATATGGACAGGACCAATATAGCCTTATATGGAAAGGACCAATATAGCCTTATATGGACTGGAAAAATATAGCCTTATATGGACAGGACCAATATAGCCTTATATGGACTGGAAAAATATAGCCTTATATGGATAGGACCAATATAGCCTTATATGGACTGGAAAAATATAGCCTTATATGGACAGGACCAATATAGCCTTATATGGACTGGAAAAATATAGCCTTATATGGACTGGAAAAATATAGCCTTATATGGACAGGACCAATATAGCCTTATATGGACTGGAAAAATATAGCCTTATATGGACAGGACCAATATAGCCTTATATGGACTGGAAAAATATAGCCTTATATGATGGACCATATACCTTATATGGATCTGAAAATATAGCCTTATATGGAATGGAAAAATATAGCCTTATATGGACAGGACCAATATAGCCTTATATGGACTGGAAAAATATAGCCTTATATGGAAAGAGGACCAATATAGCCTTATATGGACTGGAAAAATATAGCCTTATATGGCTAGGACCAATATAGCCTTATATGGACTGGAAAAATATAGCCTTATATGGACAGGACCAATATAGCCTTATATGGAATTGGAAAAATATAGCCTTATATGGACAGGACCAATATAGCCTTATATGGACTGGAAAAATATAGCCTTATATGGACAGGACCAATATAGCCTTATATGGACTGGAAAAATATAGCCTTATATGGACAGGACCAATATAGCCTTATATGGAAAGGACCAATATAGCCTTATATGGACTGGAAAAATATAGCCTTATATGGACAGGACCAATATAGCCTTATATGGACTGGAAAAATATAGCCTTATATGGATAGGACCAATATAGCCTTATATGGACTGGAAAAATATAGCCTTATATGGACAGACCAATATAGCCTTATATGGAAGGACCAATATAGCCTTATATGGACTGGAAAAATATAGCCTTATATGGACAGGACAATATAGCCTTATATGGACTGGAAAAATATAGCCTTATATGGAAAGGACCAATATAGCCTTATATGGACTGGAAAAATATAGCCTTATATGGACAGGACCAATATAGCCTTATATGGACTGGAAAATATAGCCTTATATGGACTGGAAAAATATAGCCTTATATGGACAGGACCAATATAGCCTTAATGGACTGGAAAATATAGCCTTATATGGACAGGACCAATATAGCCTTATATGGACTGGAAAAATATAGCCTTATATGGACAGGACCAATATAGCCTTATATGGACTGGAAAAATATAGCCTTATATGGACAGGACCAATATAGCCTTATATGGACTGGAAAATATAGCCTTATATGGACAGGACCAATATAGCCTTATATGGAAAGGACCAATATAGCCTTATATGGACTGGAAAAATATAGCCTTATATGGACAGGACCAATATAGCCTTATATGGACTGGAAAAATATAGCCATATATGGATAGGACCAATATAGCCTTATATGGACTGGA
>NW_027441320.1:0-37281 GCF_949628215.1 Phalacrocorax aristotelis | reverse complement strand
CGCCGTTTCGGAGGCCGGATTCGGCCCAGTTTTTCCGCCGCACGCCGTTTCCGGCCCGGTTTTTCCGCCGCACGCCGTTTCGGAGGCCGGATCCGGCCCGGTTTTTCTGCGGCACGCCGTTTCGGAGGCCGGATCCGGCCCGGTTTTTCCGCGGCACGCCGTTTCCGGCCCGGTTTTTCCACGGCACGCCGTTTCGGAGGCCGGATCCGGCCCGGTTTTTCCGCGGCACGCCATTTCCGGCCCGGTTTTTCCGCGGCACGCCGTTTCGGAGGCCGGATCCGGCCCGGTTTTTCCGCGGCACGCCGTTTCGGAGGCCGGATCCGGCCCGGTTTTTCCGCCGCACGCCGTTTCGGAGGCCGGATCCGGCCCGGTTGTTCCGCCGCACGCCGTTTCGGAGGCCGGATCCGGCCCGGTTTTTCCGCGGCACACCGTTTTGGAGGCCGGATCCGGCCCGGTTTTTCCACGGCACGCCGTTTCGGAGGCCGGATCCGGCCCGGTTTTTCCGCGGCACGCCGTTTTGGAGGCCGGATCCGGCCCGGTTTTTCCGCGGCACGCCATTTCCGGCCCGGTTTTTCTGCGGCACGCCGTTTCGGAGGCCGGATCCGGCCCGGTTTTTCCACGGCACGCCGTTTCGGAGGCCGTTTCCGGCCCGGTTTTTCCGCGGCACGCCGTTTCGGAGGCCGGATCCGGCCCGGTTTTTCCGCGGCACGCCGTTTCAGAGGCCGGATCCGGCCCGGTTTTTCCGCGGCACGCCGTTTCGGAGGCCGGATCCGGCCCGGTTTTTCCGCGGCACGCCGTTTCCGGCCCGGTTTTTCCGCGGCACGCCGTTTCGGAGGCCGGATCTGGCCGGTTTTATCGCGGCACGCCGTTTCCGGCCCGGTTTTTTCCGCCGCACGCCGTTTCGGATGCCGGATCCGGCCCGGTTTTTCCGCGGCACGCCGTTTCGGAGGCCGGATCCGGCCTGGTTTTTCCAACGAACGCCGTTTCGGAGGCCGGATCCGGCCCGGTTTTTCCGCCGCACGCCGTTTCGGAGGCCGGATCCGGCCTGGTTTTTCCGCCGCACGCCGTTTCGGAGGCCGGATCCGGCCCGGTTTTTCCGCGGCACGCCGTTTCGGAGGCCGGATCTGGCCTGGTTTTTCCGCGGCACGCCGTTTCGGAGGCCGGATCCGGCCCGGTTTTTCCGCGGCACGCCGTTTCGGAGGCCGGATCCGGCCCGGTTTTTCCGCGGCACGCCATTTCCGGCCCGGTTTTTCCGCGGCACGCCGTTTCGGAGGCCGGATCCGGCCCGGTTTTTCCGCGGCACGCCGTTTCGGAGGCCGGATCCGGCCCGGTTTTTCCGCGGCTCGCCGTTTCCGGCCCGTTTTTTTCCGCGGCACGCCCTTTCGGAGGCCGGATCCGGCCCGGTTTTTCCGCGGCACGCCATTTCCGGCCCGGTTTTTCCGCGGCACGCCGTTTCGGAGGCCAGATCCGGCCCGGTTTTTCCACCGCACGCCGTTTCGGAGGCCGGATCCGGCCCGGTTTTTCCGCGGCACGCCGTTTCGGAGGCCGGATCCGGCCCGGTTTTTCCGCGGCACGCCGTTTCGGAGGCCGGATCCGGCCCGGTTTTTCCGCGGCACGCCGTTTCGGAGGCCGGATCCGGCCCGGTTTTTCCGCGGCACGCCGTTTCGGAGGCCGGATCCGGCACGGTTTTTCCGCGGCACGCCGTTTCGGAGGCCGGATCCGGCCCGGTTTTGCTGCGGCACGCCGTTTCGGAGGCCAGATCCGGCCCCGTTTTTCCGCGGCACGCCGTTTCCGGCCCGGTTTTTCCGCGGCACGCCGTTTCGGAGGCCGGATCCGGCCCGGTTTTTCCACGGCACGCCGTTTTGGAGGCCGGATCCGGCACGGTTTTTCCGCGGCACGCCATTTCCGGCCCGGTTTTTCCGCGGCACGCCGTTTCGGAGGCCGGATCCGGCCCGGTTTTTCCGCGGCACGCCGTTTCGGAGGCCGTTTCCGGCCCGGTTTTTCCGCGGCACGCCGTTTCGGAGGCCGGATCCGGCCCGGTTTTTCCGCGGCACGCCGTTTCGGAGGCCGGATCCGGCCCGGTTTTTCCGCGCCACGCCGTTTCGGAGGCCGGATCCGGCCCGGTTTTTCCGCGCCACGCCGTTTCGGAGGCCGGATCCGGCCCGGTTTTTCTGCGGCACGCCGTTTCGGAGGCCGGATCCGGCCCGGTTTTTCCGCGGCACGCCGTTTCCGGCCCGGTTTTTCCACGGCACGCCGTTTCGGAGGCCGGATCCGGCCCGGTTTTTCCGCGGCACGCCGTTTCCGACCCGGTTTTTCCGCGGCACGCCGTTTCGGAGGCCGGATCCGGCCCGGTTTTTCCGCGGCACGCCGTTTCGGAGGCCGGATCCGGCCCGGTTTTTTCCGCCGCACGCCGTTTCGGAGGCCGGATCCGGCCCGGTTGTTCCGCCGCACGCCGTTTCGGAGGCCGGATCCGGCCCGTTTTTTCCGCGGCACGCCGTTTTGGAGGCCGGATCCGGCCCGGTTTTTCCACGGCACGCCGTTTCGGAGGCCGGATCCGGCCCGGTTTTTCCGCGGCACGCCGTTTTGGAGGCCGGATCCGGCCCGGTTTTTCCGCGGCACGCCATTTCCGGCCCGGTTTTTCCGCGGCACGCCGTTTCGGAGGCCGGATCCGGCCCGGTTTTTCCACGGCACGCCGTTTCGGAGGCCGTTTCCGGCCCGGTTTTTCCGCGGCACGCCGTTTCGGAGGCCGGATCCGGCCCGGTTTTGCCGCGGCACGCCGTTTCAGAGGCCGGATCCGGCCCGGTTTTTCCGCGGCACGCCGTTTCGGAGGCCGGATCCGGCCCGGTTTTTCCGCGGCACGCCGTTTCCGGCCCAGTTTTTCCGCGGCACGCCGTTTCGGAGGCCGGATCTGGCCCGGTTTTATCGCGGCACGCCGTTTCCGGCCCGGTTTTTCCGCCGCACGCCGTTTCGGATGCCGGATCCGGCCCGGTTTTTCCGCGGCACGCCATTTCCGGCCCGTTTTTTTCCGCGGCACGCCGTTTCCGGCCCGGTTTTTCTGCCGCACGCCGTTTCGGAGGCCGGATCAGGCCCGGTTTTTCCGCGGCACGCCGTTTCGGAGGCGGGATCCGGCCCGGTTTTTCCGCGGCACGCCGTTTCGGAGGCCGGATCCGGCCTGGTTTTTCCACCGAACGCCGTTTCGGAGGCCGGATCCGGCCCGGTTTTTCCGCCGCACGCCGTTTCGGAGGCCGGATCCGGCCCGGTTTTTCCGCCGCACGCCGTTTCGGAGGCCGGATCCGGCCCGGTTTTTTCCGCGGCACGCCGTTTCGGAGGCCGGATCTGGCCTGGTTTTTCCGCGGCACGCCGTTTCGGAGGCCGGATCCGGCCCGGTTTTTCCGCGGCACGCCGTTTCGGAGGCCGGATCCGGCCCGGTTTTTCCGCGGCACGCCATTTCCGGCCCGGTTTTTCCGCGGCACGCCGTTTCGGAGGCCGGATCCGGCCCGGTTTTTCCGCGGCACGCCGTTTCCGGCCCGGTTTTTTCCGCGGCACGCCCTTTCGGAGGCCGGATCCGGCCCGGTTTTTCCGCGGCACGCCGTTTCGGAGGCCGGATCCGGCCCGGTTTTTCCGCGGCACGCCGTTTCGGAGGCCGGATCCGGCCCGGTTTTTCCGCGGCACGCCATTTCCGGCCCGGTTATTCCGCGGCACGCCGTTTCGGAGGCCAGATCCGGCCCGGTTTTTCCACCGCACGCCGTTTCGGAGGCCGGATCCGGCCCGGTTTTTCCGCCGCACGCCGTTTCGGAGGCCGGATCCGGCCCGGTTTTTCCGCGGCACGCCGTTTCCGGCCCGGTTTTTCCGCGGCACGCCGTTTCGGAGGCCGGATCCGGCCCGGTTTTTTCCGCAGCACGCCGTTTCCGGCCCGGTTTTTTCCGCGGCACGCCGTTTCGGAGGCCGGATCCGGCCCGGTTTTTCCACGGCACGCCGTTTTGGAGGCCGGATCCGGCCCGGTTTTTCCGCGGCACGCCATTTCCGGCCCGGTTTTTCCGCGGCACGCCGTTTCGGAGGCCGGATCCGGCACGGTTTTTCCGCGGCACGCCGTTTCGGAGGCCGTTTCCGGCCCGGTTTTTCCGCGGCACGCCGTTTCGGAGGCCGGATCCGGCCCGGTTTTTCCGCGGCACGCCGTTTCGGAGGCCGGATCCGGCCCGGTTTTTCCGCCGCACGCCGTTTCGGAGGCCGGATCCGGCCCGGTTTTTCCGCGGCACGCCGTTTCGGAGGCCGGATCCGGCCCGGTTTTTCCGCGGCACGCCATTTCCGGCCCGGTTTTTCCGCGGCACGCCGTTTCGGAGGCCAGATCCGGCCCGGTTTTTCCGCGGCACGCCGTTTCCGGCCCGGTTTTTCCGCGGCACGCCGTTTCGGAGGCCGGATCCGGCCCGGTTTTGCTGCGGCACGCCGTTTCGGAGGCCGGATCCGGCCCGGTTTTTCCGCGGCACGCCGTTTCCGGCCCGGTTTTTCCGCGGCACGCCGTTTCGGAGGCCGGATCCGGCCCGGTTTTTCCACGGCACGCCGTTTTGGAGGCCGGATCCGGCCCGGTTTTTCCGCGGCACGCCATTTCCGGCCCGGTTTTTCCGCGGCACGCCGTTTCGGAGGCCGGATCCGGCACGGTTTTTCCGCGGCACGCCGTTTCGGAGGCCGTTTCCGGCCCGGTTTTTCCGCGGCACGCCGTTTCGGAGGCCGTTTCCGGCCCGGTTTTGCTGCGGCACGCCGTTTCCGGCCCGGTTTTTCCGCCGCACGCCGTTTCGGAGGCCGGATCCGGCCCGGTTTTTCCGCGGCACGCCATTTCCGGCCCGGTTTTTCCGCCGCACGCCGTTTCGGAGGCCGGATCCGGCCCGGTTTTTTCCGCGGCACGCCGTTTTGGAGGCCGGATCCGGCCCGGTTTTTCCGCGGCACGCCATTTCCGGCCCGGTTTTTCCGCGGCACGCCGTTTTGGAGGCCGGATCCGGCCCGGTTTTTCCGCGGCACGCCGTTTCGGAGGCCGGATCCGGCCCGGTTTTTCCGCGGCACGCCGTTTCGGAGGCCGGATCCGGCCCGGTTTTTCCGCGGCACGCCGTTTCGGAGGCCGGATCCGGCCCGGTTTTTCCGCGGCACGCCGTTTCCGGCCCGGTTTTTCCGCGGCACGCCGTTTCGGAGGCCGGATCCGGCCCGGTTTTTCTGCGGCACGCCGTTTCGGAGGCCGGATCCGGCCCGGTTTTTCCGCGGCACGCCATTTCCGGCCCGGTTTTTCCGCGGCACGCCGTTTCGGAGGCCGGATCCGGCCCGGTTTTTCCGCGGCACGCCGTTTCGGAGGCCGGACCCGGCCCGGTTTTTCCGCGGCACGCCGTTTCCGGCCCGGTTTTTCCGCGGCACGCCGTTTCGGAGGCCGGATCCGGCCCGGTTTTTCCACCGCACGCCGTTTCGGAGGCCGGATCCGGCCCGGTTTTTCCGCCGCACGCCGTTTCGGAGGCCGGTTCCGACCCGGTTTTTCCGCGGCACGCCGTTTCGGAGGCCGGATCCGGCCCGGTTTTTCCGCGGCACGCCGTTTCGGAGGCCGGATCCGACCCGGTTTTTCCGCGGCACGCCGTTTCGGAGGCCGGATCCGGCCTGGTTTTTCCGCGGCACGCCGTTTCGGAGGCCGGATCCGGCCCAGTTTTTCTGCGGCACGCCGTTTCGGAGGCCGGATCCGGCCCGGTTTTTCCGCGGCACGCCATTTCCGGCCCGGTTTTTCCGCGGCACGCTGTTTCGGAGGCCGGATCCGGCCCGGTTTTGCCGCGGCACGCCGTTTCGGAGGCCGGATCCGGCCCGGTTTTTCCGCGGCACGCCTTTTCCGGCCCGGTTTTTCCGCGGCACGCCGTTTCGGAGGCCGGATCCGGCCCGGTTTTGCCGCGGCACGCCGTTTCGGAGGCCGGATCCGGCCCGGTTTTTTCCGCGGCACGCCGTTTCCGGCCCGGTTTTTCTGCGGCACGCCGTTTCGGAGGCCGGATCCGGCCCGGTTTTTCCGCGGCACGCCGTTTCGGAGGCCGGATCCGGCCCGGTTTTTCCGCGGTACGCCGTTTCCGGCCCGGTTTTTCCGCGGCACGCCGTTTCGGAGGCCGGATCCGGCCCGGTTTTTCCGCGGCACGCCGTTTCGGAGGCCGGATCCGGCCCAGTTTTTCCGCGGCACGCCGTTTCGGAGGCCGGATCCGGCCCGGTTTTTCCGCGGCACGCCGTTTCGGAGGCCGGATCCGGCCCGGTTTTTCCGCGGCACGCCGTTTCCTGCCCGGTTTTTCCGCGGCACGCCGTTTCGGAGGTCGGATCCGGCCCGGTTTTTCCACCGCACGCCGTTTCGGAGGCCGGATCCGGCCCGGTTTTTCCGCCGCACGCCGTTTCGGAGGCCGGATCCGGCCCGGTTTTTCCGCGGCACGCCGTTTCGGAGGCCGGATCCGGCCCGGTTTTTCCGCGGCACGCCGTTTCGGAGGCCGGATCCGGCCTGGTTTTTCCACCGAACGCCGTTTCGGAGGCCGGATCCGGCCCGGTTTTTCCGCCGCACGCCGTTTCGGAGGCCGGATCCGGCCCGGTTTTTCCGCGGCACGCCGTTTCGGAGGCCGGATCTGGCCTGGTTTTTCCGCGGCACGCCGTTTCGGAGGCCGGATCCGGCCCGGTTTTTCCGCGGCACGCCATTTCCGGCCCGGTTTTTCCGCGGCACGCCGTTTCGGAGGCCGGATCCGGCCCGGTTTTTCCGCGGCACGCCGTTTCCGGCCCGGTTTTTCCGCGGCACGCCCTTTCGGAGGCTGGATCCGGCCCGGTTTTTTCCGCGGCACGCCGTTTCGGAGGCCGGATCCGGCCCGGTTTTTCCGCGGCACGCCGTTTCGGAGGCCGGATCCGGCCCGGTTTTTCCGCGGCACGCCATTTCCGGCCCGGTTTTTCCGCGGCACGCCGTTTCGGAGGCCAGATCCGGCCCGGTTTTTCCACCGCACGCCGTTTCGGAGGCCGGATCCGGCCCGGTTTTGCCGCGGCACGCCGTTTCGGAGGCCGGATCCGGCCCGGTTTTTCCGCGGCACGCCGTTTCGGAGGCCGGATCCGGCCCGGTTTTTCCGCGCCACGCCGTTTCGGAGGCCGGATCCGGCCCGGTTTTTCCGCGGCACGCCGTTTCGGAGGCCGGATCCGGCCCGGTTTTTCTGCGGCACGCCGTTTCGGAGGCCGGATCCGGCCCGGTTTTTCCGCGGCACGCCATTTCCGGCCCGGTTTTTCCGCGGCACGCCGTTTCGGAGGCAAGTTCGGCCCGGTTTTTCCGCGGCACGCCGTTTCCGGCCCGGTTTTTCCGCGGCACGCCGTTTCGGAGGCCGGATCCGGCCCGGTTTTGCTGCGGCACGCCGTTTCGGAGGCCGGATCCGGCCCGGTTTTTCCGCGGCACGCCGTTTCCGGCCCGGTTTTTCCGCGGCACGCCGTTTCGGAGGCCGGATCCGGCCCGGTTTTTCCACGGCACGCCGTTTTGGAGGCCGGATCCGGCCCGGTTTTTCCGCGGCACGCCATTTCCGGCCCGGTTTTTCCGCGGCACGCCGTTTCGGAGGCCGGATCCGGCCCGGTTTTTCCGCGGCACGCCGTTTCGGAGGCCGTTTCCGGCCCGGTTTTTCCGCGGCACGCCGTTTCGGAGGCCGTTTCCGGCCCGGTTTTTTCCGCGGCACGCCGTTTCGGAGGCCGGATCCGGCCCGGTTTTTCCGCGGCACGCCGTTTCGGAGGCCGGATCCGGCCAAGTTTTTCCGCGGCACACCGTTTCGGAGGCCGGATCCGGCCCGGTTTTTCCGCGGCACGCCGGTTCGGAGGCCGGATCCGGCCCGGTTTTTCCGCGGCACGCCGTTTCCTGCCCGGTTTTTCCGCGGCACGCCGTTTCGGAGGTCGGATCCGGCCCGGTTTTTCCACCGCACGCCGTTTCGGAGGCCGGATCCGGCCCGGTTTTTCCGCCGCACGCCGTTTCGGAGGCCGGATCCGGCCCGGTTTTTCCGCGGCACGCCGTTTCGGAGGCCGGATCCGGCCCGGTTTTTCCGCGGCACGCCGTTTCGGAGGCCGGATCCGGCCTGGTTTTTCCACCGAACGCCGTTTCGGAGGCCGGATCCGGCCCGGTTTTTCCGCCGCACGCCGTTTCGGAGGCCGGATCCGGCCCGGTTTTTCCGCCGCACGCCGTTTCGGAGGCCGGATCCGGCCCGGTTTTTCCGCGGCACGCCGTTTCGGAGGCCGGATCTGGCCTGGTTTTTCCGCGGCACGCCGTTTCGGAGGCCGGATCCGGCCCGGTTTTTCCGCGGCACGCCATTTCCGGCCCGGTTTTTCCGCGGCACGCCGTTTCGGAGGCCGGATCCGGCCCGGTTTTTCCGCGGCACGCCGTTTCCGGCCCGGTTTTTCCGCGGCACGCCCTTTCGGAGGCCGGATCCGGCCCGGTTTTTCCGCGGCACGCCGTTTCGGAGGCCGGATCCGGCCCGGTTTTTCCGCGGCACGCCGTTTCGGAGGCCGGATCCGGCCCGGTTTTTCCGCGGCACGCCATTTCCGGCCCGGTTTTTCTGCGGCACGCCGTTTCGGAGGCCAGATCCGGCCCGGTTTTTCCACCGCACGCCGTTTCGGAGGCCGGATCCGGCCCGGTTTTGCCGCGGCACGCCGTTTCGGAGGCCGGATCCGGCCCGGTTTTTCCGCGGCACGCCGTTTCGGAGGCCGGATCCGGCCCGGTTTTTCCGCGGCACGCCGTTTTGGAGGCCGGATCCGGCCCGGTTTTTCCGCGGCACGCCGTTTCGGAGGCCGGATCCGGCCCGGTTTTTCTGCGGCACGCCGTTTCGGAGGCCGGATCCGGCCCGGTTTTTCCGCGGCACGCCATTTCCGGCCCGGTTTTTCCGCGGCACGCCGTTTCGGAGGCCAGTTCGGCCCGGTTTTTCCGCGGCACGCCGTTTCCGTCCCGGTTTTTCCGCGGCACGCCGTTTCGGAGGCCGGATCCGGCCCGGTTTTGCTGCGGCACGCCGTTTCGGAGGCCGGATCCGGCCCGGTTTTTCCGCGGCACGCCGTTTCCGGCCCGGTTTTTCCGCGGCACGCCGTTTCGGAGGCCGGATCCGGCCCGGTTTTTCCACGGCACGCCGTTTTGGAGGCCGGATCCGGCCCGGTTTTTCCGCGGCACGCCATTTCCGGCCCGGTTTTTCCGCGGCACGCCGTTTCGGAGGCCGGATCCGGCCCGGTTTTTCCGCGGCACGCCGTTTCGGAGGCCGTTTCCGGCCTGGTTTTTCCGCGGCACGCCGTTTCGGAGGCCGTTTCCGGCCCGGTTTTGCTGCGGCACGCCGTTTCCGGCCCGGTTTTTCCGCCGCACGCCGTTTCGGAGGCCGGATCCGGCCCGGTTTTTCCGCGGCACGCCATTTCCGGCCCGGTTTTTTCCGCCGCACGCCGTTTCGGAGGCCGGATCCGGCCCGGTTTTTCCGCGGCACGCCGTTTCGGAGGCCGGATCCGGCCCGTTTTTTCCGCGGCACGCCATTTCCCGCCCGGTTTTTCCGCCGCACGCCGTTTCGGAGGCCGGATCCGGCCCGGTTTTTCCGCGGCACGCCGTTTTGGAGGCCGGATCCGGCCCGGTTTTTCCGCGGCACGCCATTTCCGGCCCGGTTTTTCCGCGGCACGCCGTTTTGGAGGCCGGATCCGGCCCGGTTTTTCCGCGGCACGCCGTTTTGGAGGCCGGATCCGGCCCGGTTTTTCCGCGGCACGCCATTTCCGGCCCGGTTTTTCCGCGGCACGCCGTTTCGGAGGCCGGATCCGGCCCGGTTTTTCCGCGGCACGCCGTTTCGGAGGCCGGATCCGGCCCGGTTTTTCCGCGGCACGCTGTTTCCGGCCCGGTTTTTCCGCGGCACGCCGTTTCGGAGGCCGGATCCGGCCCGGTTTTTCTGCGGCACGCCGTTTCGGAGGCCGGATCCGGCCCGGTTTTTCCGCGGCACGCCATTTCCGGCCCGGTTTTTCCGTGGCACGCCGTTTCGGAGGCCGGATCCGGCCCGGTTTTTCCGCGGCACGCCGTTTCGGAGGCCGGATACGGCCCGGTTTTTCCGCGGCACGCCGTTTCCGGCCCGGTTTTTCCGCGGCACGCCGTTTCGGAGGCCGGATCCGGCCCGGTTTTTCCACCGCACGCCGTTTCGGAGGCCGGATCCGGCCCGGTTTTTCCGCCGCACGCCATTTCGGAGGCCGGATCCGACCCGGTTTTTCCGCGGCACGCCGTTTCGGAGGCCGGATCCGGCCTGGTTTTTCCGCGGCACGCCGTTTCGGAGGCCGGATCCGGCCCAGTTTTTCTGCGGCACGCCGTTTCGGAGGCCGGATCCGGCCCGGTTTTTCCGCGGCACGCCATTTCCGGCCCGGTTTTTCCGCGGCACGCTGTTTCGGAGGCCGGATCCGGCCCGGTTTTGCCGCGGCACGCCGTTTCGGAGGCCGGATCCGGCCCGGTTTTTCCGCGGCACGCCTTTTCCGGCCCGGTTTTTCCGCGGCACGCCGTTTAGGAGGCCGGATCCGGCCCGGTTTTGCCGCGGCACGCCGTTTCGGAGGCCGGATCCGGCCCGGTTTTTCCGCGGCACGCCGTTTCCGGCCCGGTTTTTCTGCGGCACGCCGTTTCGGAGGCCGGATCCGGCCCGGTTTTTCCGCGGCACGCCGTTTCGGAGGCCGGATCCGGCCCGGTTTTTCCGCGGCACGCCATTTCCGGCCCGGTTTTTCCGCGGCACGCCGTTTCGGAGGCCGGATCCGGCCCGGTTTTTCCGCGGCACGCCGTTTCGGAGGCCGGATCCGGCCCGGTTTTTCCGCGGCACGCCGTTTCGGAGGCCGGATCCGGCCCGGTTTTTCCGCGGCACGCCGTTTCCTGCCCGGTTTTTCCGCGGCACGCCGTTTCGGAGGTCGGATCCGGCCCGGTTTTTCCACCGCACGCCGTACGGAGGCCGGATCCGGCCCGGTTTTTCCACGGCACGCCGTTTTGGAGGCCGGATCCGGCCCGGTTTTTCCGCCGCACGCCGTTGCGGAGGCCGGATCCGGCCCGGTTTTTCCGCGGCACGCCGTTTCGGAGGCCGGATCCGGCCTGGTTTTTCCGCGGCACGCCGTTTCGGAGGCCGGATCCGGCCCGGTTTTTCCGCGGCACGCCGTTTCCGGCCCGGTTTTTCCGCGGCACGCCGTTTCGGAGGCCGGATCCGGCCCGCTTTTTCCACCGCACGCCGTTTCGGAGGCCGGATCCGGCCCGGTTTTTCCACCGCACGCCGTTTCGGAGGCCGGATCCGGCCCGGTTTTTCCGCGGCACGCCGTTTCGGAGGCCGGATCCGGCCCGGTTTTTCCGCGGCACGCCGTTTCCGGCCCGGTTTTTCCGCGGCACGCCGTTTCGGAGGCCGGATCCGGCCCGGTTTTTCCACCGCACGCCGTTTCGGAGGCCGGATCCGGCCCGGTTTTTCCGCCGCACGCCGTTTCGGAGGCCGGATCCGACCCGGTTTTTCCGCGGCACGCCGTTTCGGAGGCCGGATCCGGCCTGGTTTTTCCGCGGCACGCCGTTTCGGAGGCCGGATCCGGCCCAGTTTTTCTGCGGCACGCCGTTTCGGAGGCCGGATCCGGCCCGGTTTTTCCGCGGCACGCCATTTCCGGCCCGGTTTTTCCGCGGCACGCCGTTTCGGAGGCCGGATCCGGCCCGGTTTTGCCGCGGCACGCCTTTTCCGGCCCGGTTTTTCCGCGGCACGCCGTTTCGGAGGCCGGATCCTGCCCGGTTTTTCCGCGGCACGCCGTTTCGGAGGCCGGATCCGGCCCGGTTTTTCCGCGGCACGCCGTTTCCGGCCCGGTTTTTCTGCGGCACGCCGTTTCGGAGGCCGGATCCGGCCCGGTTTTTCCGCGGCACGCCGTTTCGGAGGCCGGATCCGGCCCGGTTTTTCCGCGGCACGCCATTTCCGGCCCGGTTTTTCCGCGGCACGCCGTTTCGGAGGCCGGATCCGGCCCGGTTTTTCCGCGGCACGCCGTTTCGGAGGCCGGATCCGGCCCAGTTTTTCCGCGGCACGCCGTTTCGGAGGCCGGATCCGGCCCGGTTTTTCCGCGGCACGCCGTTTCGGAGGCCGGATCCGGCCCGGTTTTTCCGCGGCACGCCGTTTCCTGCCCGGTTTTTCCGCGGCACGCCGTTTCGGAGGTCGGATCCGGCCCGGTTTTTCCACCGCACGCCGTTTCGGAGGCCGGATCCGGCCCGGTTTTTCCGCCGCACGCCGTTTCGGAGGCCGGATCCGGCCCGGTTTTTCCGCCGCACGCCGTTTCGGAGGCCGGATCCGGCCCGGTTTTTCCGCGGCACGCCGTTTCGGAGGCCGGATCCGGCCCGGTTTTTCCGCGGCACGCCGTTTCGGAGGCCGGATCCGGCCCGGTTTTTCCGCGGCACGCCGTTTCCGGCCCGGTTTTTCCGCGGCACACCGTTTCGGAGGCCGGATCCGGCCCGGTTTTTCCACCGCACGCCGTTTCGGAGGCCGGATCCGGCCCGGTTTTTCCGCGGCACGCCGTTTCGGAGGCCGGATCCGGCCTGGTTTTTCCGCGGCACGCCGTTTCGGAGGCCGGATCCGGCCCGGTTTTTCCGCGGCACGCCGTTTCCGGCCCGGTTTTTCCGCGGCACGCCGTTTCGGAGGCCGGATCCGGCCCGGTTTTTCCACCGCACGCCGTTTCGGAGGCCGGATCCGGCCCGGTTTTTCCACCGCACGCCGTTTCGGAGGCCGGATCCGGCCCGGTTTTTCCGCGGCACGCCGTTTCGGAGGCCGGATCCGGCCCGGTTTTTCCGCGGCACGCCGTTTCCGGCCCGGTTTTTCCGCGGCACGCCGTTTCGGAGGCCGGATCCGGCCCGGTTTTTCCACCGCACGCCGTTTCGGAGGCCGGATCCGGCCCGGTTTTTCCGCCGCACGCCGTTTCGGAGGCCGGATCCGACCCGGTTTTTCCGCGGCACGCCGTTTCGGAGGCCGGATCCGGCCTGGTTTTTCCGCGGCACGCCGTTTCGGAGGCCGGATCCGGCCCAGTTTTTCTGCGGCACGCCGTTTCGGAGGCCGGATCCGGCCCGGTTTTTTCCGCGGCACGCCATTTCCGGCCCGGTTTTTCCGCGGCACGCTGTTTCGGAGGCCGGATCCGGCCCGGTTTTGCCGCGGCACGCCGTTTCGGAGGCCGGATCCGGCCCGGTTTTTCCGCGGCACGCCTTTTCCGGCCCGGTTTTTCCGCGGCACGCCGTTTCGGAGGCCGGATCCTGCCCGGTTTTTCCGCGGCACGCCGTTTCGGAGGCCGGATCCGGCCCGGTTTTTCCGCGGCACGCCGTTTCCGGCCCGGTTTTTTCTGCGGCACGCCGTTTCGGAGGCCGGATCCGGCCCGGTTTTTCCGCGGCACGCCGTTTCGGAGGCCGGATCCGGCCCGGTTTTTCCGCGGCACGCCATTTCCGGCCCGGTTTTTCCGCGGCACGCCGTTTCGGAGGCCGGATCCGGCCCGGTTTTTCCGCGGCACGCCGTTTCGGAGGCCGGATCCGGCCCAGTTTTTCCGCGGCACGCCGTTTCGGAGGCCGGATCCGGCCCGGTTTTTCCGCGGCACGCCGTTTCGGAGGCCGGATCCGGCCCGGTTTTTCCGCGGCACGCCGTTTCCTGCCCGGTTTTTCCGCGGCACGCCGTTTCGGAGGTCGGATCCGGCCCGGTTTTTCCACCGCACGCCGTTTCGGAGGCCGGATCCGGCCCGGTTTTTCCGCCGCACGCCGTTTCGGAGGCCGGATCCGGCCCGGTTTTTCCGCCGCACGCCGTTTCGGAGGCCGGATCCGGCCCGGTTTTTCCGCGGCACGCCGTTTCGGAGGCCGGATCCGGCCCGGTTTTTCCGCGGCACGCCGTTTCGGAGGCCGGATCCGGCCCGGTTTTTCCGCGGCACGCCGTTTCCGGCCCGGTTTTTCCGCGGCACGCCGTTTCGGAGGCCGGATCCGGCCCGGTTTTTCCACCGCACGCCGTTTCGGAGGCCGGATCCGGCCCGGTTTTTCCGCGGCACGCCGTTTCGGAGGCCGGATCCGGCCCGGTTTTTCAGCGGCACGCCGTTTCGGAGGCCGGATCCGGCCCGGTTTTTCCGCGGCACGCCATTTCCGGCCCGGTTTTTCCGCGGCACGCTGTTTCGGAGGCCGGATCCGGCACGGTTTTTCCGCGGCACGCCATTTCCGGCCCGGTTTTTCCGCGGCACGCCGTTTCGGAGGCCGGATCCGGCCCGGTTTTTCCGCGGCACGCCGTTTCCGGCCCGGTTTTTCCGCGGCACGCCGTTTCGGAGGCCGGATCCGGCCCGGTTTTTCCACCGCACGCCGTTTCGGAGGCCGGATCCGGCCCGGTTTTTCCGCGGCACGCCGTTTCGGAGGCCGGATCCGGCCCGGTTTTTCTGCGGCACGCCGTTTCGGAGGCCGGATCCGGCCCGGTTTTTCCGCGGCACGCCGTTTCCGGCCCGGTTTTTCCGCGGCACGCCCTTTCGGAGGCCGGATCCGGCCCGGTTTTTCCACCGCACGCCGTTTCGGAGGCCGGATCCGGCCCGGTTTTTCCGCCGCACGCCGTTTCGGAGGCCGGATCCGACCCGGTTTTTCCGCGGCACGCCGTTTCGGAGGCCGGATCCGGCCTGGTTTTTCCGCGGCACGCCGTTTCGGAGGCCGGATCCGGCCCAGTTTTTCTGCGGCACGCCGTTTTGGAGGCCGGATCCGGCCCGGTTTTTCCGCGGCACGCCATTTCCGGCCCGGTTTTTCCGCGGCACGCTGTTTCGGAGGCCGGATCCGGCCCGGTTTTTCCACCGCACGCCGTTTCGGAGGCCGGATCCGGCCCGGTTTTTCCGCCGCACGCCGTTTCGGAGGCCGGATCCGGCCCGGTTTTTCCGCCGCACGCCGTTTCGGAGGCCGGATCCGGCCCGGTTTTTCCGCGGCACGCCGTTTCGGAGGCCGGATCCGGCCCGGTTTTTCCGCGGCACGCCGTTTCGGAGGCCGGATCCGGCCCGGTTTTTCCGCGGCACGCCGTTTCCGGCCCGGTTTTTCCGCGGCACGCCGTTTCGGAGGCCGGATCCGGCCCGGTTTTTCCACCGCACGCCGTTTCGGAGGCCGGATCCGGCCCGGTTTTTCCGCGGCACGCCGTTTCGGAGGCCGGATCCGGCCCGGTTTTTCTGCGGCACGCCGTTTCGGAGGCCGGATCCGGCCCGGTTTTTCCGCGGCACGCCGTTTCCGGCCCGGTTTTTCCGCGGCACGCCGTTTCGGAGGCCGGATTCGGCCCGGTTTTTCCACCGCACGCCGTTTCGGAGGCCGGATCCGGCCCGGTTTTTCCGCCGCACGCCGTTTCGGAGGCCGGATCCGACCCGGTTTTTCCGCGGCACGCCGTTTCGGAGGCCGGATCCGGCCTGGTTTTTCCGCGGCACGCCGTTTCGGAGGCCGGATCCGGCCCAGTTTTTCTGCGGCACGCCGTTTCGGAGGCCGGATCCGGCCCGGTTTTTCCGCGGCACGCCATTTCCGGCCCGGTTTTTCCGCGGCACGCTGTTTCGGAGGCCGGATCCGGCCCGGTTTTGCCGCGGCACGCCGTTTCGGAGGCCGGATCCGGCCCGGTTTTTCCGCGGCACGCCTTTTCCGGCCCGGTTTTTCCGCGGCACGCCGTTTCGGAGGCCGGATCCTGCCCGGTTTTTCCGCGGCACGCCGTTTTGGAGGCCGGATCCGGCCCGGTTTTTCCGCGGCACGCCGTTTCCGGCCCGGTTTTTCCGCGGCACGCCGTTTCGGAGGCCGGATCCGGCCCGGTTTTTCCGCGGCACGCCGTTTCGGAGGCCGGATCCGGCCCGGTTTTTTCCGCGGCACGCCATTTCCGGCCCGGTTTTTCCGCGGCACGCCGTTTCGGAGGTCGGATCCGGCCCGGTTTTTCCACCGCACGCCGTTTCGGAGGCCGGATCCGGCCCGGTTTTTCCGCCGCACGCCGTTTCGGAGGCCGGATCCGGCCCGGTTTTTCCGCCGCACGCCGTTTCGGAGGCCGGATCCGGCCCGGTTTTTCCGCGGCACGCCGTTTCGGAGGCCGGATCCGGCCCGGTTTTTCCGCGGCACGCCGTTTCGGAGGCCGGATCCGGCCCGGTTTTTCCGCGGCACGCCGTTTCCGGCCCGGTTTTTCCGCGGCACGCCGTTTCGGAGGCCGGATCCGGCCCGGTTTTTCCACCGCACGCCGTTTCGGAGGCCGGATCCGGCCCGGTTTTTCCGCGGCACGCCGTTTCGGAGGCCGGATCCGGCCCGGTTTTTCAGCGGCACGCCGTTTCGGAGGCCGGATCCGGCCCGGTTTTTCCGCGGCACGCCATTTCCGGCCCGGTTTTTCCGCGGCACGCTGTTTCGGAGGCCGGATCCGGCACGGTTTTTCCGCGGCACGCCATTTCCGGCCCGGTTTTTCCGCGGCACGCCGTTTCGGAGGCCGGATCCGGCCCGGTTTTTCCGCGGCACGCCGTTTCCGGCCCGGTTTTTTCCGCGGCACGCCGTTTCGGAGGCCGGATCCGGCCCGGTTTTTCCACCGCACGCCGTTTCGGAGGCCGGATCCGGCCCGGTTTTTCCGCGGCACGCCGTTTCGGAGGCCGGATCCGGCCCGGTTTTTCTGCGGCACGCCGTTTCGGAGGCCGGATCCGGCCCGGTTTTTCCGCGGCACGCCGTTTCGGAGGCCGGATCCGGCCTGGTTTTTCCGCGGCACGCCGTTTCGGAGGCCGGATCCGGCCCAGTTTTTCTGCGGCACGCCGTTTCGGAGGCCGGATCCGGCCCGGTTTTTCCGCGGCACGCCATTTCCGGCCCGGTTTTTCCGCGGCACGCTGTTTCGGAGGCCGGATGCGGCCCGGTTTTTCCACCGCACGCCGTTTCGGAGGCCGGATCCGGCCCGGTTTTTCCGCCGCACGCCGTTTCGGAGGCCGGATCCGGCCCGGTTTTTCCGCCGCACGCCGTTTCGGAGGCCGGATCCGGCCCGGTTTTTCCGCGGCACGCCGTTTCGGAGGCCGGATCCGGCCCGGTTTTTCCGCGGCACGCCGTTTCGGAGGCCGGATCCGGCCCGGTTTTTCCGCGGCACGCCGTTTCCGGCCCGGTTTTTCCGCGGCACGCCGTTTCGGAGGCCGGATCCGGCCCGGTTTTTCCACCGCACGCCGTTTCGGAGGCCGGATCCGGCCCGGTTTTTCCGCGGCACGCCGTTTCGGAGGCCGGATCCGGCCCGGTTTTTCTGCGGCACGCCGTTTCGGAGGCCGGATCCGGCCCGGTTTTTCCGCGGCACGCCGTTTCCGGCCCGGTTTTTCCGCGGCACGCCGTTTCGGAGGCCGGATCCGGCCCGGTTTTTCCACCGCACGCCGTTTCGGAGGCCGGATCCGGCCCGGTTTTTCCGCCGCACGCCGTTTCGGAGGCCGGATCCGACCCGGTTTTTCCGCGGCACGCCGTTTCGGAGGCCGGATCCGGCCTGGTTTTTCCGCGGCACGCCGTTTCGGAGGCCGGATCCGGCCCAGTTTTTCTGCGGCACGCCGTTTCGGAGGCCGGATCCGGCCCGGTTTTTCCGCGGCACGCCATTTCCGGCCCGGTTTTTCCGCGGCACGCTGTTTCGGAGGCCGGATCCGGCCCGGTTTTGCCGCGGCACGCCGTTTCGGAGGCCGGATCCGGCCCGGTTTTTCCGCGGCACGCCTTTTCCGGCCCGGTTTTTCCGCGGCACGCCGTTTCGGAGGCCGGATCCTGCCCGGTTTTTCCGCGGCACGCCGTTTCGGAGGCCGGATCCGGCCCGGTTTTTCCGCGGCACGCCGTTTCTGGCCCGGTTTTTCTGCGGCACGCCGTTTCGGAGGCCGGATCCGGCCCGGTTTTTCCGCGGCACGCCGTTTCGGAGGCCGGATCCGGCCCGGTTTTTCCGCGGCACGCCATTTCCGGCCCGGTTTTTCCGCGGCACGCCGTTTCGGAGGCCGGATCCGGCCCGGTTTTTCCGCGGCACGCCGTTTCGGAGGCCGGATCCGGCCCAGTTTTTCCGCGGCACGCCGTTTCGGAGGCCGGATCCGGCCCGGTTTTTCCGCGGCACGCCGTTTCGGAGGCCGGATCCGGCCCGGTTTTTCCGCGGCACGCCGTTTCCTGCCCGGTTTTTCCGCGGCACGCCGTTTCGGAGGTCGGATCCGGCCCGGTTTTTCCACCGCACGCCGTTTCGGAGGCCGGATCCGGCCCGGTTTTTCCGCCGCACGCCGTTTCGGAGGCCGGATCCGGCCCGGTTTTTCCGCCGCACGCCGTTTCGGAGGCCGGATCCGGCCCGGTTTTTCCGCGGCACGCCGTTTCGGAGGCCGGATCCGGCCCGGTTTTTCCGCGGCACGCCGTTTCGGAGGCCGGATCCGGCCCGGTTTTTCCGCGGCACGCCGTTTCCGGCCCGGTTTTTCCGCGGCACGCCGTTTCGGAGGCCGGATCCGGCCCGGTTTTTCCACCGCACGCCGTTTCGGAGGCCGGATCCGGCCCGGGTTTTCCGCGGCACGCCGTTTCGGAGGCCGGATCCGGCCCGGTTTTTCAGCGGCACGCCGTTTCGGAGGCCGGATCCGGCCCGGTTTTTCCGCGGCACGCCATTTCCGGCCCGGTTTTTCCGCGGCACGCTGTTTCGGAGGCCGGATCCGGCACGGTTTTTCCGCGGCACGCCATTTCCGGCCCGGTTTTTCCGCGGCACGCCGTTTCGGAGGCCGGATCCGGCCCGGTTTTTCCGCGGCACGCCGTTTCCGGCCCGGTTTTTCCGCGGCACGCCGTTTCGGAGGCCGGATCCGGCCCGGTTTTTCCACCGCACGCCGTTTCGGAGGCCGGATCCGGCCCGGTTTTTCCGCGGCACGCCGTTTCGGAGGCCGGATCCGGCCCGGTTTTTCTGCGGCACGCCGTTTCGGAGGCCGGATCCGGCCCGGTTTTTCCGCGGCACGCCGTTTCCGGCCCGGTTTTTCCGCGGCACGCCGTTTCGGAGGCCGGATCCGGCCCGGTTTTTCCACCGCACGCCGTTTCGGAGGCCGGATCCGGCCCGGTTTTTCCGCCGCACGCCGTTTCGGAGGCCGGATCCGACCCGGTTTTTCCGCGGCACGCCGTTTCGGAGGCCGGATCCGGCCTGGTTTTTCCGCGGCACGCCGTTTCGGAGGCCGGATCCGGCCCAGTTTTTCTGCGGCACGCCGTTTCGGAGGCCGGATCCGGCCCGGTTTTTCCGCGGCACGCCATTTCCGGCCCGGTTTTTCCGCGGCACGCTGTTTCGGAGGCCGGATCTGGCCCGGTTTTTCCGCGGCACGCCGTTTCGGAGGCCGGATCCGGCCCGGTTTTTCCGCGGCACGCCGTTTCCGGCCCGGTTTTTCCGCGGCACGCCGTTTCGGAGGCCGGATCCGGCCCGGTTTTTCCGCGGCACGCCGTTTCGGAGGCCGGATCCGGCCCGGTTTTTCCGCGGCACGCCGTTTCCGGCCCGGTTTTTCCGCGGCACGCCCTTTCGGAGGCCGGATCCGGCCCGGTTTTTCCGCGGCACGCCGTTTCGGAGGCCAGATCCGGCCCGGTTTTTCCGCGGCACGCCGTTTCGGAGGCCGGATCCGGCCCGGTTTTTCCGCGGCACGCCGTTTTGGAGGCCGGATCCGGCCCGGTTTTTCCGCGGCACGCCGTTTCGGAGGCCGGATCCGGCCCGGTTTTTCTGCGGCACGCCATTTCCGGCCCGGTTTTTCCGCCGCACGCCGTTTCGGAGGCCGGATCCGGCCCGGTTTTTCCGCCGCACGCCGTTTCGGAGGCCGGATCCGGCCCGGTTTTTCCGCCGCACGCCGTTTCGGAGGCCGGATCCGGCACGGTTTTTCCGCGGCACGCCGTTTCGGAGGCCGGATCCGGCCCGGTTTTTCCGCGGCACGCCGTTTCGGAGGCCGGATCCGGCCCGGTTTTTCCGCGGCACGCCGTTTCCGGCCCGGTTTTTCCGCGGCACGCCGTTTCGGAGGCCGGATCCGGCCCGGTTTTTCCACCGCACGCCGTTTCGGAGGCCGGATCCGGCCCGGTTTTTCCGCGGCACGCCGTTTCGGAGGCCGGATCCGGCCCGGTTTTTCTGCGGCACGCCGTTTCGGAGGCCGGATCCGGCCCGGTTTTTCCGCGGCACGCCATTTCCGGCCCGGTTTTTCCGCGGCACGCCGTTTCGGAGGCCGGATCCGGCACGGTTTTTCCGCGGCACGCCATTTCCGGCCCGGTTTTTTCCGCGGCACGCCGTTTCGGAGGCCGGATCCGGCCCGGTTTTTCCGCGGCACGCCGTTTCGGAGGCCGGATCCGGCCCGGTTTTTCCGCCGCACGCCGTTTCTGAGGCGGGATCCGGCCCGGTTTTTCCGCGGCACGCCGTTTCGGAGGCCGGATCCGGCCCGGTTTTTCCGCGGCACGCCGTTTCGGAGGCCGGATCCGGCCCGGTTTTTCCACGGCACGCCGTTTTGGAGGCCGGATCCGACCCGGTTTTTCCGCGGCACGCCGTTTCGGAGGCCGGATCCGGCCCGGTTTTTCCGCGGCACGCCATTTCCGGCCCGGTTTTTCCGCGGCACGCCGTTTCGGAGGCCGGATCCGGCCCGGTTTTTCCGCGGCACGCCGTTTTGGAGGCCGGATCCGGCCCGGTTTTTCCGCGGCACGCCGTTTCGGAGGCCGGATCCGGCCCGGTTTTTCCGCGGCACGCCGTTTCGGAGGCCGGATCCGGCCCGGTTTTTCTGCGGCACGCCGTTTCGGAGGCCGGATCCGGCCCGGTTTTTCCGCGGCACGCCATTTCCGGCCCGGTTTTTCCGCGGCACGCCGTTTCGGAGGCCGGATCCGGCCCGGTTTTTCCGCGGCACGCCGTTTCGGAGGCCGGATCCGGCCCGGTTTTTCCGCAGCACGCCGTTTCCGGCCCGGTTTTTCCGCGGCACGCCGTTTCGGAGGCCGGATCCGGCCCGGTTTTGCTGCGGCACGCCGTTTCGGAGGCCGGATCCGGCCCGGTTTTTCCGCGGCACGCCGTTTCCGGCCCGGTTTTTCCGCGGCACGCCGTTTCGGAGGCCGGATCCGGCCCGGTTTTTCCGCGGCACGCCGTTTCGGAGGCCGGATCCGGCCCGGTTTTTCCGCGGCACGCCATTTCCGGCCCGGTTTTTCCGCGGCACGCCGTTTCGGAGGTCGGATCCGGCCCGGTTTTTCCGCCGCACGCCGTTTCGGAGGCGGGATCCGGCCCGGTTTTTCCGCGGCACGCCGTTTCGGAGGCCGGATCCGGCCCGGTTTTTCCGCGGCACGCCGTTTCGGAGGCCGGATCCGGCCCGGTTTTTCCACGGCACGCCGTTTTGGAGGCCGGATCCGACCCGGTTTTTCCGCGGCACGCCGTTTCGGAGGCCGGATCCGGCCCGGTTTTTCCGCGGCAGGCCATTTCCGGCCCGGTTTTTCCGCGGCACGCCGTTTCGGAGGCCGGATCCGGCCCGGTTTTTCCGCGGCACGCCGTTTTGGAGGCCGGATCCGGCCCGGTTTTTCCGCGGCACGCCGTTTCGGAGGCCGGATCCGGCCCGGTTTTTCCGCGGCACGCCGTTTCGGAGGCCGGATTCGGCCCGGTTTTTCTGCGGCACGCCGTTTCGGAGGCCGGATCCGGCCCGGTTTTTCCGCGGCACGCCGTTTCCGGCCCGGTTTTTCCGCGGCACGCCGTTTCGGAGGCCGGATTCGGCCCGGTTTTTCCGCCGCACGCCGTTTCGGAGGCCGGATCCGGCCCGGTTTTTCCGCGGCACGCCGTTTCGGAGGCCGGATCCGGCCCGGTTTTTCCGCGGCACGCCGTTTCGGAGGCCGGATCCGGCCCGGTTTTTCTGCGGCACGCCGTTTCGGAGGCCGGATCCGGCCCGGTTTTTCCGCGGCACGCCATTTCCGGCCCGGTTTTTCCGCGGCACGCCGTTTCGGAGGCCGGATCCGGCCCGGTTTTTCCGCGGCACGCCGTTTCGGAGGCCGGATCCGGCCCGGTTTTTCCGCAGCACGCCGTTTCCGGCCCGGTTTTTCCGCGGCACGCCGTTTCGGAGGCCGGATCCGGCCCGGTTTTGCTGCGGCACGCCGTTTCGGAGGCCGGATCCGGCCCGGTTTTTTCCGCGGCACGCCGTTTCCGGCCCGGTTTTTCCGCGGCACGCCGTTTCGGAGGCCGGATCCGGCCCGGTTTTTCCGCGGCACGCCGTTTCGGAGGCCGGATCCGGCCCGGTTTTTCCGCGGCACGCCATTTCCGGCCCGGTTTTTCCGCGGCACGCCGTTTCGGAGGCCGGATCCGGCCCGGTTTTTCGGCGGCACGCCGTTTCGGAGGCCGGATCCGGCCCGGTTTTTTCCGCGGCACGCCGTTTCGGAGGCCGGATCCGGCCCGGTTTTTCCGCCGCACGCCGTTTCGGAGGCCGGATCCGGCCCGGTTTTTCCTCGGAGGCCGGATCCGGCCCGGTTTTTCCGCGGCACGCCGTTTCGGAGGCCGGATCCGGCCCGGTTTTTCCGCGGCACGCCGTTTCCGGCCCGGTTTTTTCCGCGGCACGCCCTTTCGGAGGCCGGATCCGGCCCGGTTTTTCCGCGGCACGCCGTTTCGGAGGCCAGATCCGGCCCGGTTTTTCCGCGGCAACGCCGTTTCGGAGGCCGGATCCGGCCCGGTTTTTCCGCGGCACGCCCTTTCGGAGGCCGGATCCGGCCCGGTTTTTCCGCCGCACGCCGTTTCGGAGGCCGGATCCGGCCCGGTTTTTCCGCGGCACGCCGTTTCCGGCCCGGTTTTTCCGCGGCACGCCGTTTCGGAGGCCGGATCCGGCCCGGTTTTTCCGCGGCACGCCGTTTCCGGCCCGGTTTTCCGCGGCACGCCGTTTCGGAGGCGGATCTGGCCCGGTTTTATCGCGGCACGCCGTTTCCGGCCCGGTTTTTCCGCCGCACGCCGTTTCGGAGGCCGGATCCGGCCCGGTTTTTCCGCGGCACGCCATTTCCGGCCCGGTTTTTTCCGCGGCACGCCGTTTCCGGCCCGGTTTTTCTGCCGCACGCCGTTTCGGAGGCCGGATCCGGCCCGGTTTTTCCGCGGCACGCCGTTTCGGAGGCCGGATCCGGCCCGGTTTTTCCGCGGCACGCCGTTTCGGAGGCCGGATCCGGCCCGGTTTTTCCGCGGCACGCCGTTTCGGAGGCCGGATCCGGCCCGGTTTTTCTGCGGCACGCCATTTCCGGCCCGGTTTTTCCGCTGCACGCCGTTTCGGAGGCCGGATCCGGCCCGGTTTTTCCGCGGCACGCCGTTTCGGAGGCCGGATCCGGCACGGTTTTTCCGCGGCACGCCGTTTCGGAGGCCGGATCCTGCCCGGTTTTTCCGCGGCACGCCATTTCCGGCCCGGTTTTTCCGCGGCACGCCGTTTCGGAGGCCGGATCCGGCCCGGTTTTTCCGCGGCACGCCGTTTTGGAGGCCGGATCCGGCCCGGTTTTTCCGCGGCACGCCGTTTCGGAGGCCGGATCCGGCCCGGTTTTTCCGCGGCACGCCGTTTCCGGCCCGGTTTTTCCGCGGCACGCCGTTTCGGAGGCCGGATCCGGCCCAGTTTTTCCGCGGCACGCCGTTTCGGAGGCCGGATCCGGCCCGGTTTTTCCGCGGCACGCCGTTTCGGAGGCCGGATCCGGCCCGGTTTTTCCGCGGCACGCCGTTTCGGAGGCCGGATCCGGCCCGGTTTTTCTGCGGCACGCCGTTTCGGAGGCCGGATCCGGCCCGGTTTTTCCGCGGCACGCCATTTCCGGCCCGGTTTTTCCGCGGCACGCCGTTTCGGAGGCCGGATCCGGCCCGGTTTTTCCGCGGCACGCCGTTTCGGAGGCCGGATCCGGCCCGGTTTTTTCTGCGGCACGCCGTTTCGGAGGCCGGATCCGGCCCGGTTTTTCCGCGGCACGCCATTTCCGGCCCGGTTTTTCCGCGGCACGCCGTTTCGGAGGCCGGATCCGGCCCGGTTTTTCTGCGGCACGCCGTTTCGGAGGCCGGATCCGGCCCGGTTTTTCCGCGGCACGCCGTTTCCGGCCCGGTTTTTCCGCGGCACGCCGTTTCGGAGGCCGGATCCGGCCCGGTTTTTCTGCGGCACGCCGTTTCGGAGGCCGGATCCGGCCCGGTTTTGCCGCGGCACGCCGTTTCCGGCCCGGTTTTTCCGCGGCACGCCGTTTCGGAGGCCGGATCCGGCCCGGTTTTTCCACGGCACGCCGTTTCGGAGGCCGGATCCGGCCCGGTTTTTCCGCGGCACGCCGTTTCCGGCCTGGTTTTTCCGCGGCACGCCGTTTCGGAGGCCGGATCCGGCCCGGTTTTTCCGCGGCACGCCGTTTCCGGCCCGGTTTTTCCGCGGCACGCCGTTTCGGAGGCCGGATCCGGCCCGGTTTTTCTGCGGCACGCCGTTTCGGAGGCCGGATCCGGCCCGGTTTTTCTGCGGCACGCCATTTCCGGCCCGGTTTTTCCGCGGCACGCCGTTTCGGAGGCCGGATCCGGCCCGGTTTTGCCGCGGCACGCCCTTTCGGAGGCCGGATCCGGCCCGGTTTTTCCGCGGCACGCCGTTTCGGAGGCCGGATCCGGCCCGGTTTTTCCGCGGCACGCCATTTCCGGCCCGGTTTTTCCGCGGCACGCCGTTTCGGAGGCCGGATCCGGCCCGGTTTTTCCGCGGCACGCTGTTTCGGAGGCCGGATCCGGCCCGGTTTTTCCGCGGCACGCCGTTTCCGGCCCGGTTTTTCCGCGGCACGCCGTTTCGGAGGCCGGATCCGGCCCGGTTTTTCCACCGCACGCCGTTTCGGAGGCCGGATCCGGCCCGGTTTTTCCGCCGCACGCCGTTTCGGAGGCCGGATTCGGCCCGGTTTTTCCGCGGCACGCCGTTTCGGAGGCCGGATCCGGCCCGGTTTTTCCGCGGCACGCCGTTTCGGAGGCCGGATCCGGCCCGGTTTTTCCGCGGCACGCCGTTTCGGAGGCCGGATCCGGCCCGGTTTTTCCGCGGCACGCCATTTCCGGCCCGGTTTTTCCGCGGCACGCCGTTTCGGAGGCCGGATCCGGCCCGGTTTTTCCGCGGCACGCCGTTTCGGAGGCCGGATCCGGCCCGGTTTTTCCGCGGCACGCCGTTTCCGGCCCGGTTTTTCTGCGGCACGCCGTTTCGGAGGCCGGATCCGGCCCGGTTTTTCCGCGGCACGCCGTTTCGGAGGCCGGATACGGCCCGGTTTTTCCGCCGCACGCCGTTTCGGAGGCCGGATTCGGCCCGGTTTTTCCGCGGCACGCCGTTTCGGAGGCCGGATCCGGCCCGGTTTTTCCGCGGCACGCCGTTTCGGAGGCCGGATCCGGCCCGGTTTTTCTGCGGCACGCCGTTTCGGAGGCCGGATCCGGCCCGGTTTTTCCGCGGCACGCCATTTCCGGCCCGGTTTTTCCGCGGCACGCCGTTTCGGAGGCCGGATCCGGCCCGGTTTTGCTGCGGCACGCCGTTTCGGAGGCCGGATCCGGCCCGGTTTTTCCGCGGCACGCCGTTTCCGGCCCGGTTTTTTCCGCGGCACGCCATTTCGGAGGCCGGATCCGGCCCGGTTTTTCCGCGGCACGCCGTTTTGGAGGCCGGATCCGGCCCGGTTTTTCCGCGGCACGCCATTTCCGGCCCGGTTTTTCCGCGGCACGCCGTTTCGGAGGCCGGATCCGGCCCGGTTTTTCCGCGGCACGCCGTTTCGGAGGCCGGATCCGGCCCGGTTTTTCCGCGGCACGCCGTTTCGGAGGCCGGATCCGGCCCGGTTTTTCCGCGGCACGCCGTTTCCGGCCCGGTTTTTCCGCGGCACACCGTTTCGGAGGCCGGATCCGGCCCGGTTTTTCCACCGCACGCCGTTTCGGAGGCCGGATCCGGCCCGGTTTTTCCGCCGCACGCCGTTTCGGAGCCCGGATCCGGCCCGGTTTTTCCGCCGCACGCCGTTTCGGAGGCCGGATCCGGCCCGGTTTTTCCGCGGCACGCCGTTTCGGAGGCCGGATCCGGCCCGGTTTTTCCGCGGCACGCCGTTTCGGAGGCCGGATCCGGCCCGGTTTTTCCGCGGCACGCCGTTTCCGGCCCGGTTTTTCCGCGGCACGCCCTTTCGGAGGCCGGATCCGGCCCGGTTTTTCCGCGGCACGCCGTTTCGGAGGCCAGATCCGGCCCGGTTTTTCCGCGGCACGCCGTTTCGGAGGCCGGATCCGGCCCGGTTTTTCCGCGGCACGCCCTTTCGGAGGCCGGATCCGGCCCGGTTTTTCCGCCGCACGCCGTTTCGGAGGCCGGATCCGGCCCGGTTTTTCCGCGGCACGCCGTTTCCGGCCCGGTTTTTCCGCGGCACGCCGTTTCGGAGGCCGGATCCGGCCCGGTTTTTCCGCGGCACGCCGTTTCCGGCCCGGTTTTTCCGTGGCACGCCGTTTCGGAGGCCGGATCTGGCCCGGTTTTATCGCGGCACGCCGTTTCCGGCCCGGTTTTTCCGCCGCACGCCGTTTCGGAGGCCGGATCCGGCCCGGTTTTTCCGCGGCACGCCATTTCCGGCCCGGTTTTTCCGCGGCACGCCGTTTCCGGCCCGGTTTTTCCGCGGCACGCCGTTTCGGAGGCCGGATCCGGCCCGGTTTTTCCGCGGCACGCCGTTTCGGAGGCCGGATCCGGCCCGGTTTTTCCGCGGCACGCCGTTTCGGAGGCCGGATCCGGCCCGGTTTTTCCGCGGCACGCCGTTTCGGAGGCCGGATCCGGCCCGGTTTTTCTGCGGCACGCCATTTCCGGCCCGGTTTTTCCGCTGCACGCCGTTTCGGAGGCCGGATCCGGCCCGGTTTTTCCGCGGCACGCCGTTTCGGAGGCCGGATCCGGCACGGTTTTTCCGCGGCACGCCGTTTCAGAGGCCGGATCCGGCCCGGTTTTTCCGCGGCACGCCATTTCCGGCCCGGTTTTTCCGCGGCACGCCGTTTCGGAGGCCGGATCCGGCCCGGTTTTTCCGCGGCACGCCGTTTTGGAGGCCGGATCCGGCCCGGTTTTTCCGCGGCACGCCGTTTCGGAGGCCGGATCCGGCCCGGTTTTTCCGCGGCACGCCGTTTCCGGCCCGGTTTTTCCGCGGCACGCCGTTTCGGAGGCCGGATCCGGCCCAGTTTTTCCGCGTCACGCCGTTTCGGAGGCCGGATCCGGCCCGGTTTTTCCGCGGCACGCCGTTTCGGAGGCCGGATCCGGCCCGGTTTTTCCGCGGCACGCCGTTTCGGAGGCCGGATCCGGCACGGTTTTTCTGCGGCACGCCGTTTCGGAGGCCGGATCCGGCCCGGTTTTTCCGCGGCACGCCATTTCCGGCCCGGTTTTTCCGCGGCACGCCGTTTCGGAGGCCGGATCCGGCCCGGTTTTTCTGCGGCACGCCGTTTCTGAGGCCGGATCCGGCCCGGTTTTTCCGCGGCACGCCGTTTCCGGCCCGGTTTTTCCGCGGCACGCCGTTTCGGAGGCCGGATCCGGCCCGGTTTTGCTGCGGCACGCCGTTTCGGAGGCCGGATCCGGCCCGGTTTTGCCGCGGCACGCCGTTTCCGGCCCGGTTTTTCCGCGGCACGCCGTTTCGGAGGCCGGATCCGGCCCGGTTTTTCCACGGCACGCCGTTTCGGAGGCCGGATCCGGCCCGGTTTTTCCGCGGCACGCCGTTTCGGAGGCCGGATCCGGCCCGGTTTTTCCGCGGCACGCCGTTTCGGAGGCCGGATCCGGCCCGGTTTTTCCGCGGCACGCCGTTTCCGGCCCGGTTTTTCCGCGGCACGCCCTTTCGGAGGCCGGATCCGGCCCGGTTTTTCCGCGGCACGCCGTTTCGGAGGCCAGATCCGGCCCGGTTTTTCCGCGGCACGCCGTTTCGGAGGCCGGATCCGGCCCGGTTTTTCCGCGGCACGCCCTTTCGGAGGCCGGATCCGGCCCGGTTTTTCCGCCGCACGCCGTTTCGGAGGCCGGATCCGGCCCGGTTTTTCCGCGGCACGCCGTTTCCGGCCCGGTTTTTCCGCGGCACGCCGTTTCGGAGGCCGGATCCGGCCCGGTTTTTCCGCGGCACGCCGTTTCCGGCCCGGTTTTTCCGTGGCACGCCGTTTCGGAGGCCGGATCTGGCCCGGTTTTATCGCGGCACGCCGTTTCCGGCCCGGTTTTTCCGCCGCACGCCGTTTCGGAGGCCGGATCCGGCCCGGTTTTTCCGCGGCACGCCATTTCCGGCCCGGTTTTTCCGCGGCACGCCGTTTCCGGCCCGGTTTTTCCGCGGCACGCCGTTTCGGAGGCCGGATCCGGCCCGGTTTTTCCGCGGCACGCCGTTTCGGAGGCCGGATCCGGCCCGGTTTTTCCGCGGCACGCCGTTTCGGAGGCCGGATCCGGCCCGGTTTTTCCGCGGCACGCCGTTTCGGAGGCCGGATCCGGCCCGGTTTTTCTGCGGCACGCCATTTCCGGCCCGGTTTTTCCGCTGCACGCCGTTTCGGAGGCCGGATCCGGCCCGGTTTTTCCGCGGCACGCCGTTTCGGAGGCCGGATCCGGCACGGTTTTTCCGCGGCACGCCGTTTCGGAGGCCGGATCCGGCCCGGTTTTTCCGCGGCACGCCATTTCCGGCCCGGTTTTTCCGCGGCACGCCGTTTCGGAGGCCGGATCCGGCCCGGTTTTTCCGCGGCACGCCGTTTTGGAGGCCGGATCCGGCCCGGTTTTTCCGCGGCACGCCGTTTCGGAGGCCGGATCCGGCCCGGTTTTTCCGCGGCACGCCGTTTCCGGCCCGGTTTTTCCGCGGCACGCCGTTTCGGAGGCCGGATCCGGCCCAGTTTTTCCGCGTCACGCCGTTTCGGAGGCCGGATCCGGCCCGGTTTTTCCGCGGCACGCCGTTTCGGAGGCCGGATCCGGCCCGGTTTTTCCGCGGCACGCCGTTTCGGAGGCCGGATCCGGCACGGTTTTTCTGCGGCACGCCGTTTCGGAGGCCGGATCCGGCCCGGTTTTTCCGCGGCACGCCATTTCCGGCCCGGTTTTTCCGCGGCACGCCGTTTCGGAGGCCGGATCCGGCCCGGTTTTTCTGCGGCACGCCGTTTCTGAGGCCGGATCCGGCCCGGTTTTTCCGCGGCACGCCGTTTCCGGCCCGGTTTTTCCGCGGCACGCCGTTTCGGAGGCCGGATCCGGCCCGGTTTTGCTGCGGCACGCCGTTTCGGAGGCCGGATCCGGCCCGGTTTTGCCGCGGCACGCCGTTTCCGGCCCGGTTTTTCCGCGGCACGCCGTTTCGGAGGCCGGATCCGGCCCGGTTTTTCCACGGCACGCCGTTTTGGAGGCCGGATCCGGCCCGGTTTTTCCGCGGCACGCCATTTCTGGCCCGGTTTTTCCGCGGCACGCCGTTTCGGAGGCCGGATCCGGCCCGGTTTTTCCGCGGCACGCCGTTTCGGAGGCCGGATCCGGCCCGGTTTTTCCGCGGCACGCCGTTTCGGAGGCCGGATCCGGCCCGGTTTTTCCGCGGCACGCCATTTCCGGCCCGGTTTTTCCGCGGCACGCCGTTTCGGAGGCCGGATCCGGCCCGGTTTTTCCGCGGCACGCCGTTTCGGAGGCCGGATCCGGCCCGGTTTTTCCGCGGCACGCCGTTTCGGAGGCCGGATCCGGCCCGGTTTTTCCGCGGCACGCCCTTTCGGAGGCCGGATCCGGCCCGGTTTTTCCGCCGCACGCCGTTTCCGGCCCGGTTTTTCCGCGGCACACCGTTTCGGAGGCCGGATCCGGCCCGGTTTTTCCACCGCACGCCGTTTCGGAGGCCGGATCCGGCCCGGTTTTTCCGCCGCACGCCGTTTCGGAGCCCGGATCCGGCCCGGTTTTTCCGCCGCACGCCGTTTCGGAGGCCGGATCCGGCCCGGTTTTTCCGCGGCACGCCGTTTCGGAGGCCGGATCCGGCCCGGTTTTTCCGCGGCACGCCGTTTCGGAGGCCGGATCCGGCCCGGTTTTTCCGCGGCACGCCGTTTCCGGCCCGGTTTTTCCGCGGCACGCCCTTTCGGAGGCCGGATCCGGCACGGTTTTTCCGCGGCACGCCGTTTCGGAGGCCAGATCCGGCCCGGTTTTTCCGCGGCACGCCGTTTCGGAGGCCGGATCCGGCCCGGTTTTTCCGCGGCACGCCGTTTCGGAGGCCGGATCCGGCCCGGTTTTTCCGCCGCACGCCGTTTCGGAGGCCGGATCCGGCCCGGTTTTTCCGCGGCACGCCGTTTCCGGCCCGGTTTTTCCGCGGCACGCCGTTTCGGAGGCCGGATCCGGCCCGGTTTTTCCGCGGCACGCCGTTTCCGGCCCGGTTTTTCCGCGGCACGCCGTTTCGGAGGCCGGATCTGGCCCGGTTTTATCGCGGCACGCCGTTTCCGGCCCGGTTTTTCCGCCGCACGCCGTTTCGGAGGCCGGATCCGGCCCGGTTTTTCCGCGGCACGCCATTTCCGGCCCGGTTTTTCCGCGGCACGCCGTTTCCGGCCCGGTTTTTCTGCCGCACGCCGTTTCGGAGGCCGGATCCGGCCCGGTTTTTCCGCGGCACGCCGTTTCGGAGGCCGGATCCGGCCCGGTTTTTCCGCGGCACGCCGTTTCGGAGGCCGGATCCGGCCCGGTTTTTCTGCGGCACGCCATTTCCGGCCCGGTTTTTCCGCTGCACGCCGTTTCGGAGGCCGGATCCGGCCCGGTTTTTCCGCGGCACGCCGTTTCGGAGGCCGGATCCGGCACGGTTTTTCCGCGGCACGCCGTTTCGGAGGCCGGATCCGGCCCGGTTTTTCCGCGGCACGCCATTTCCGGCCCGGTTTTTCCGCGGCACGCCGTTTCGGAGGCCGGATCCGGCCCGGTTTTTCCGCGGCACGCCGTTTTGGAGGCCGGATCCGGCCCGGTTTTTCCGCGGCACGCCGTTTCGGAGGCCGGATCCGGCCCGGTTTTTCCGCGGCACGCCGTTTCCGGCCCGGTTTTTCCGCGGCACGCCGTTTCGGAGGCCGGATCCGGCCCAGTTTTTCCGCGGCACGCCGTTTCGGAGGCCGGATCCGGCCCGGTTTTTCCGCGGCACGCCGTTTCGGAGGCCGGATCCGGCCCGGTTTTTCCGCGGCACGCCGTTTCGGAGGCCGGATCCGGCCCGGTTTTTCTGCGGCACGCCGTTTCGGAGGCCGGATCCGGCCCGGTTTTTCCGCGGCACGCCATTTCCGGCCCGGTTTTTCCGCGGCACGCCGTTTCGGAGGCCGGATCCGGCCCGGTTTTTCTGCGGCACGCCGTTTCTGAGGCCGGATCCGGCCCGGTTTTTCCGCGGCACGCCGTTTCCGGCCCGGTTTTTCCGCGGCACGCCGTTTCGGAGGCCGGATCCGGCCCGGTTTTGCTGCGGCACGCCGTTTCGGAGGCCGGATCCGGCCCGGTTTTGCCGCGGCACGCCGTTTCCGGCCCGGTTTTTCCGCGGCACGCCGTTTCGGAGGCCGGATCCGGCCCGGTTTTTTCCGCGGCACGCCGTTTTGGAGGCCGGATCCGGCCCGGTTTTTTCCGCGGCACGCCATTTCTGGCCCGGTTTTTCCGCGGCACGCCGTTTCGGAGGCCGGATCCGGCCCGGTTTTTCCGCGGCACGCCGTTTCGGAGGCCGGATCCGGCCCGGTTTTTCCGCGGCACGCCGTTTCGGAGGCCGGATCCGGCCCGGTTTTTCCGCGGCACGCCGTTTCGGAGGCCGGATCCGGCCCGGTTTTTCCGCGGCACGCCGTTTCCGGCCCGGTTTTTTCCGCGGCACACCGTTTCGGAGGCCGGATCCGGCCCGGTTTTTCCACCGCACGCCATTTCGGAGGCCGGATCCGGCCCGGTTTTTCCGCCGCACGCCGTTTCGGAGGCCGGATCCGGCCCGGTTTTTCCGCCGCACGCCGTTTCGGAGGCCGGATCCGGCCCGGTTTTTCCGCCGCACGCCGTTTCGGAGGCCGGATCCGGCCCGGTTTTTCCGCGGCACGCCGTTTCGGAGGCCGGATCTGGCCTGGTTTTTCAGCGGCACGCCGTTTCGGAGGCCGGATCCGGCCCGGTTTTTCCGCGGCACGCCGTTTCGGAGGCCGGATCCGGCCCGGTTTTTCCGCGGCACGGCGTTTCCGGCCCGGTTTTTCCGCGGCACGCCGTTTCGGAGGCCGGATCCGGCCCGGTTTTTCCGCGGCACGCCGTTTCGGAGGCCGGATCCGGCCCGGTTTTGCCGCGGCACGCCGTTTCCGGCCTGGTTTTTTCCGCGGCACGCCCTTTCGGAGGCCGGATCCGGCCCGGTTTTTCCGCGGCACGCCGTTTCGGAGGCCGGATCCGGCCCGGTTTTTCCGCGGCACGCCGTTTCGGAGGCCGGATCCGGCCCGGTTTTTCCGCGGCACGCCATTTCCGGCCCGGTTTTTCCGCGGCACGCCGTTTCGGAGGCCGGATCCGGCCCGGTTTTTCCGCGGCACGCCGTTTCCGGCCCGGTTTTTTCCGCGTCACGCCGTTTCGGAGGCCGGATCTGGCCCGGTTTTATCGCGGCACGCCGTTTCCGGCCCGGTTTTTTCCGCGGCACGCCGTTTCGGAGGCCGGATCCGGCCCGGTTTTTCCGCGGCACGCCATTTCCGGCCCGGTTTTTCCGCCGCACGCCATTTCGGAGGCCGGATCCGGCCCGGTTTTTCCGCGGCACGCCGTTTCGGAGGCCGGATCCGGCCCGGTTTTTCCGCGGCACGCCATTTCCGGCCCGGTTTTTCCGCGGCACGCCGTTTCGGAGGCCGGATCCGGCCCGGTTTTTCCGCGGCACGCCGTTTCGGAGGCCGGATCCGGCCCGGTTTTGCCGCGGCACGCCATTTCCGGCCCGGTTTTTCCGCGGCACGCCGTTTCGGAGGCCGGATCCGGCCCGGTTTTTCCGCGGCACGCCGTTTTGGAGGCCGGATCCGGCCCGGTTTTTCCGCGGCACGCCATTTCCAGCCCGGTTTTTCCGCGGCACGCTGTTTCGGAGGCCGGATCCGGCCCGGTTTTTCCGCGGCACGCCGTTTTGGAGGCCGGATCCGGCCCGGTTTTTCCGCGGCACGCCATTTCCAGCCCGGTTTTTCCGCGGCACGCTGTTTCGGAGGCCGGATCCGGCCCGGTTTTTCCGCGGCACGCCGTTTTGGAGGCCGGATCCGGCCCGTTTTTTTCCGCCGCACGCCATTTCCAGCCTGGTTTTTCCGCGGCACGCCGTTTTGGAGGCCGGATCCGGCCCGGTTTTTCCGCGGCACGCCGTTTTGGAGGCCGGATCCGGCCCGGTTTTTCCGCGGCACGCCGTTTCCGGCCCGGTTTTTCCGCGGCACGCCGTTTCGGAGGCCGGATCCGGCCCGGTTTTTTCCGCGGCACGCCGTTTCGGAGGCCGGATCCGGCCCGGTTTTTCCGCGGCACGCCGTTTCGGAGGCCGGATCCGGCCCGGTTTTTCCGCGGCACGCCGTTTCCGGCCCGGTTTTTCCGCGGCACGCCGTTTCGGAGGCCGGATCCGGCCCGGTTTTTCCACCGCACGCCGTTTCGGAGGCCGGATCCGGCCCGGTTTTTCCGCGGCACGCCGTTTCGGAGGCCGGATCCGGCCCGGTTTTTCCGCGGCACGCCATTTCCGGCCCGGTTTTTTCCGCGGCACGCCGTTTCGGAGGCCGGATCCGGCCCGGTTTTTTCCGCGGCACGCCGTTTTGGAGGCCGGATCCGGCCCGGTTTTTCCGCGGCACGCCATTTCCAGCCCGGTTTTTCCGCGGCACGCTGTTTCGGAGGCCGGATCCGGCCCGGTTTTTCCGCGGCACGCCGTTTTGGAGGCCGGATCCGGCCCGGTTTTTCCGCGGCACGCCGTTTTGGAGGCCGGATCCGGCCCGTTTTTTTCCGCCGCACGCCATTTCCAGCCTGGTTTTTCCGCGGCACGCCGTTTTGGAGGCCGGATCCGGCCCGGTTTTTCCGCGGCACGCCGTTTCGGAGGCCGGATCCGGCCCGGTTTTTCCGCGGCACGCCGTTTCCGGCCCGGTTTTTTCCGCGGCACGCCGTTTCGGAGGCCGGATCCGGCCCGGTTTTTCTGCGGCACGCCATTTCCGGCCCGGTTTTTCCGCGGCACGCCGTTTCGGAGGCCGGATCCGGCCCGGTTTTTCCGCGGCACGCCGTTTCCGGCCCGGTTTTTCCGCGGCACGCCGTTTCGGAGGCCGGATCTGGCCCGGTTTTATCGCGGCACGCCGTTTCCGGCCCGGTTTTTCCGCCGCACGCCGTTTCGGAGGCCGGATCCGGCCCGGTTTTTCCGCGGCACGCCATTTCCGGCCCGGTTTTTCCGCGGCACGCCGTTTCCGGCCCGGTTTTTCTGCCGCACGCCGTTTCGGAGGCCGGATCCGGCCCGGTTTTTCCGCGGCACGCCGTTTCGGAGGCCGGATCCGGCCCGGTTTTTCCGCGGCACGCCGTTTCGGAGGCCGGATCCGGCCCGGTTTTTCTGCGGCACGCCATTTCCGGCCCGGTTTTTTCCGCTGCACGCCGTTTCGGAGGCCGGATCCGGCCCGGTTTTTCCGCGGCACGCCGTTTCGGAGGCCGGATCCGGCACGGTTTTTCCGCGGCACGCCGTTTCGGAGGCCGGATCCGGCCCGGTTTTTCCGCGGCACGCCATTTCCGGCCCGGTTTTTTCCGCGGCACGCCGTTTCGGAGGCCGGATCCGGCCCGGTTTTTCCGCGGCACGCCGTTTTGGAGGCCGGATCCGGCCCGGTTTTTCCGCGGCACGCCGTTTCGGAGGCCGGATCCGGCCCGGTTTTTCCGCGGCACGCCGTTTCCGGCCCGGTTTTTCCGCGGCACGCCGTTTCGGAGGCCGGATCCGGCCCAGTTTTTCCGCGGCACGCCGTTTCGGAGGCCGGATCCGGCCCGGTTTTTCCGCGGCACGCCGTTTCGGAGGCCGGATCCGGCCCGGTTTTTTCCGCGGCACGCCGTTTCGGAGGCCGGATCCGGCCCGGTTTTTTCTGCGGCACGCCGTTTCGGAGGCCGGATCCGGCCCGGTTTTTTCCGCGGCACGCCATTTCCGGCCCGGTTTTTCCGCGGCACGCCGTTTCGGAGGCCGGATCCGGCCCGGTTTTTCTGCGGCACGCCGTTTCTGAGGCCGGATCCGGCCCGGTTTTTCCGCGGCACGCCGTTTCCGGCCCGGTTTTTTCCGCGGCACGCCGTTTCGGAGGCCGGATCCGGCCCGGTTTTGCTGCGGCACGCCGTTTCGGAGGCCGGATCCGGCCCGGTTTTGCCGCGGCACGCCGTTTCCGGCCCGGTTTTTCCGCGGCACGCCGTTTCGGAGGCCGGATCCGGCCCGGTTTTTCCGCGGCACGCCGTTTTGGAGGCCGGATCCGGCCCGGTTTTTCCGCGGCACGCCATTTCTGGCCCGGTTTTTCCGCGGCACGCCGTTTCGGAGGCCGGATCCGGCCCGGTTTTTCCGCGGCACGCCGTTTCGGAGGCCGGATCCGGCCCGGTTTTTCCGCGGCACGCCGTTTCGGAGGCCGGATCCGGCCCGGTTTTTCCGCGGCACGCCGTTTCGGAGGCCGGATCCGGCCCGGTTTTTCCGCGGCACGCCGTTTCCGGCCCGGTTTTTCCGCGGCACACCGTTTCGGAGGCCGGATCCGGCCCGGTTTTTCCACCGCACGCCATTTCGGAGGCCGGATCCGGCCCGGTTTTTCCGCCGCACGCCGTTTCGGAGGCCGGATCCGGCCCGGTTTTTCCGCCGCACGCCGTTTCGGAGGCCGGATCCGGCCCGGTTTTTCCGCCGCACGCCGTTTCGGAGGCCGGATCCGGCCCGGTTTTTCCGCGGCACGCCGTTTCGGAGGCCGGATCTGGCCTGGTTTTTCAGCGGCACGCCGTTTCGGAGGCCGGATCCGGCCCGGTTTTTCCGCGGCACGCCGTTTCGGAGGCCGGATCCGGCCCGGTTTTTCCGCGGCACGGCGTTTCCGGCCCGGTTTTTCCGCGGCACGCCGTTTCGGAGGCCGGATCCGGCCCGGTTTTTCCGCGGCACGCCGTTTCGGAGGCCGGATCCGGCCCGGTTTTGCCGCGGCACGCCGTTTCCGGCCTGGTTTTTCCGCGGCACGCCCTTTCGGAGGCCGGATCCGGCCCGGTTTTTTCCGCGGCACGCCGTTTCGGAGGCCGGATCCGGCCCGGTTTTTCCGCGGCACGCCGTTTCGGAGGCCGGATCCGGCCCGGTTTTTCCGCGGCACGCCATTTCCGGCCCGGTTTTTCCGCGGCACGCCGTTTCGGAGGCCGGATCCGGCCCGTTTTTTCCGCGGCACGCCGTTTCCGGCCCGGTTTTTCCGCGTCACGCCGTTTCGGAGGCCGGATCTGGCCCGGTTTTATCGCGGCACGCCGTTTCCGGCCCGGTTTTTTCCGCGGCACGCCGTTTCGGAGGCCGGATCCGGCCCGGTTTTTCCGCGGCACGCCATTTCCGGCCCGGTTTTTTCCGCCGCACGCCATTTCGGAGGCCGGATCCGGCCCGGTTTTTTCCGCGGCACGCCGTTTCGGAGGCCGGATCCGGCCCGGTTTTTCCGCGGCACGCCATTTCCGGCCCGGTTTTTCCGCGGCACGACCGTTTCGGAGGCCGGATCCGGCCCGGTTTTTTCCGCGGCACGCCGTTTCGGAGGCCGGATCCGGCCCGGTTTTGCCGCGGCACGCCATTTCCGGCCCGGTTTTTCCGCGGCACGCCGTTTCGGAGGCCGGATCCGGCCCGGTTTTTCCGCGGCACGCCGTTTTGGAGGCCGGATCCGGCCCGGTTTTTCCGCGGCACGCCATTTCCAGCCCGGTTTTTCCGCGGCACGCTGTTTCGGAGGCCGGATCCGGCCCGGTTTTTCCGCGGCACGCCGTTTTGGAGGCCGGATCCGGCCCGGTTTTTCCGCGGCACGCCATTTCCAGCCCGGTTTTTCCGCGGCACGCTGTTTCGGAGGCCGGATCCGGCCCGGTTTTTCCGCGGCACGCCGTTTTGGAGGCCGGATCCGGCCCGTTTTTTCCGCCGCACGCCATTTCCAGCCTGGTTTTTCCGCGGCACGCCGTTTTGGAGGCCGGATCCGGCCCGGTTTTTCCGCGGCACGCCGTTTTGGAGGCCGGATCCGGCCCGGTTTTTCCGCGGCACGCCGTTTCCGGCCCGGTTTTTCCGCGGCACGCCGTTTCGGAGGCCGGATCCGGCCCGGTTTTTCCGCGGCACGCCGTTTCGGAGGCCGGATCCGGCCCGGTTTTTCCGCGGCACGCCGTTTCGGAGGCCGGATCCGGCCCGGTTTTTCCGCGGCACGCCGTTTCCGGCCCGGTTTTTCCGCGGCACGCCGTTTCGGAGGCCGGATCCGGCCCGGTTTTTCCACCGCACGCCGTTTCGGAGGCCGGATCCGGCCCGGTTTTTCCGCGGCACGCCGTTTCGGAGGCCGGATCCGGCCCGGTTTTTCCGCGGCACGCCATTTCCGGCCCGGTTTTTCCGCG